>NW_023416284.1:131306787-131562126 GCF_014176215.1 Rousettus aegyptiacus
GGGCATGGCTGCACTTCAATAAAACCTTATTTACAAAATAAGAAGTAGTTTAGATGTGGCCCACAAGCTATAATTTGCTGTCCCCTGTTCTAGAGGGGAGAAAACAAGGAAACCAGTAACTGAACAAGAAAATTTCAGATGGTGCTAAGTATGATAAGAGAAATAGAGTGATATGATCAAGAAACTCTATTACTTATTTTTAAGTCGAAATTTGTGTTTTTTTAAAATAAGTAATATATTCACATGATTCAAAAACCAAAGAGACCGAAAATATATTCATTTACAAATATATGTTGTGGTTCTCTTTGACCCCCAATAGAGTAATTTTATTTCCTATTTCTGTATTTCCTTTCTATGTTTCTTAATGCAAATACAAGCAATTAAAAATATATATCCTTATCCGCCTCTCTTTTAGGCAGAGGTTAGCATACAATATCTCTTGTTCTGCACCTCACTGTTGTTGTTCACTTAATATGTCATGGAAATCTTTTCAGGACTTAGTATATCCTAGAGATCTCAGAGAGATCATCTCCATTTGTTTTTCTATAGCTGTGTACCATTTCTAATATAGATATGATAGTTTATTTAATCAGTTCCCTATTGTATCAGTCAGAATAATGTTTGATAGAATATCTGGGTATCCTGTGGCCCAGTCAAGTTGACACACAAAATTAACCATTACATTACACTTGGGTTGTTTCCACATTTTTGCTATTACAAATAATATTGCAACGAATAACCTTATATTTATATTATTTCATAAGTGTGCAGGTGTTTCTGTCTGTAGGATAAATCTCCAGAAGTGGGGTTACTGGGTCAAAGCCAGTAACTTTGACAGGGTTCCATGTTGTCAAACATGAGGTTTATTCTCATTCATGGTCCCATCTTATATGTAATTAAGAGTTTTCCTACAATCCTTCCACAATTATACTGTCAAGCACTGTGAATTTTTTGAAATGGCGTCATCACATAGCTTTCATTTGAATGGCTCTGTATCTGGGTGAGGTTGCACATCTTTTCATATATTTAAAGATCATTCGCATTTCTTTCTCTGAATCTTCTGTTAATGTCCTTTGTTCAATTTCTATTGGGCTGTTGAACTTTTCTCAAATTTTAAGACTCATTAAACATTAAGGAGCTTGGCCCTTAGTGATTTAAGTTGCAAACATTTTCTTAGTTTGTCATTTGTATTTTGTACTTAATGTTGCTTTTTTTTTTTAAATCAATTTCTATCAATCTTTTCTTTCATGCCTTCTGGATTTTGAACCATGACTACAAAGGCCTTTGAGGGGTACTTCAGGGCCAGTAGGCACACCCCAACTCCTTGCTTGTGTTTTGGGCAGACATTTGTGTAAAAGGTGCGAACTACTTGAGGCGGTCCCCATGGAGAACCAGAATGTAGACGGCTGAACCCAAATAAAAAGGGAAACTAAAAATAGATTTTGACCCAGCGTAAACACTAAAAGTGACATAAAACAAACAATATCAGAGAATTACATATTGAAAATCATCGTATTGATTTTCCTCGAGAAATATCTCTTTGGGAGAATTCTGATTTATCGTAATTCCTCCATCTGAACAAGGAATGCTTATATTTGATATGAGTTTTGATAAATACAACTTGGCTAATTTAAAATTGATTTTAAAATCTTGCTGTTTCATCTTCATAAATTGGAAAGCAGGTTTGCTTATACTGGTAGCCTTTTATGGTACTCGAATTGTGGTCTGACTACTTTCAGAAATGAATAATGGATTAAAAGTACACTTTGCAGCTTACATTAGTTACTTTTGTAATGCAAAATAGAAGCATGATAATGTACTATTCAGCATGCTTTAATATGATTTATACATATACTACACAGCATAAGTAATTCATTATGCCCTTCACAGTGCATTTCCTGGGTACAGAAGCTCATGTTTACCTACCAGTATTTCATCTCATAATCAGGCTGTCTAATTAAGAGAGTCTGGGACCATGAGTAAGGATTCTGCACTCCACTTGCCCCCTGACTCATTCGATGACCTTAGGCAATACTCTTCTGGGTCTGGATTGAGTTGCTTGTTAAAATGAGTGAATAACACCTTATGGATCCAGCTCAGAAGGAGGGACTGTGGACTAATTACTTTAGGACTGCAAATGTCTTTGAAGTCTGGAATTAAACAAGCTTACAGTATAATTATTATTATTCTGGGAATTATCTTACTTTGGAAATAACACTATTCAATGGTCATATAGTAAGGCAACAGTTAATTTCTATATATTTGGGAAGAAATCCTCTACTGCTTCATAAACAGCACCTTGTCACATACTATACTTTTTATTTGCAAACTGTGGATTTACCAAATAGCATAAGTAATGGCTCTCTAAGTCAGCTGCCTTTAAAGCCAATTGTATTCCAGTTATAGAATGTACAGATTTCATTAAAGTTTGTGAGTTGGAAATGAGGGCGCAGCTCTAAAAAGTAGACCTGCCCCTAACATTTGTGGGGCTTGGGGCAAGAGTATGTATCATGAATTTAAATATTTAAATGATATAGATCAAGCTAACAGACTGTTAAATAAAATATGTTCTATTCCCTTACCTTCACAGATATATCTTTATAATGATCTGGAAAGCTAGGTTTGAATGTGATATACCTCTGAAAGTCCCAGAAAAGTAATAAATTACATTTCTCTTTTTTACCTCCTATTGCCTGGTGTTCATATGATGGTGACCAGTTACAGTCTCCAGACCAGAATTTGAACACATACATCTTTGAGGTATGCTTCAAACTCCGTACCTATTTATGAGGTGCAAATCATGTTTCTTTTTAGATAATGCTGATGACTGTCTCCATGAAAATGGGAACCCATTAGAATAATGCAACCTCTAAAATAGTGAGATTTGTGCTCGTGAGAAATGCTTTGACACAATTTCATTTCTTTGACAATCTAGATTTTGACCTATTTCAATTCTTCTGGAAACATAATTTTCACATCAAACTTCCATCGTAAATTGTAGGATGAGTAAAATATGCAGGTCTTGCACACAAACTTTTTTTTTTTTTTTGCCTGACACATAAACCATTATTTTAGATACAAAGGAATCCTATTGGTCAAATAGATCTAATAATGGGGATGATATAGTAGAAAAATTCATATCCTTAGAGAATGCACCTTAAGCAGTTTTACTTTATAGCTGATATTTTTATTTTTGCTTCCTTATACGATTCTTGTTTGTCAAGACTCTACTTTCTTTGTTAAAATGTAAAATGCATATTGGGCAAATGCTCCAGGGCGATTTGCATAAAAAGTGATGACAAAGAGCAATTAGTACTTCATTATTATGCAGCGAAATGCTACTTTGCTCAAAAGTGACTGTAGTTTCTCCCCCCAACTCCCATATAAATCTGGTACAGCATTGTTCTAAAAATAGTACTTAAGAAACCTCTATTTGTAAATCAGCATCTTTGACTTTCCACTAGAAATCTGGGCAAGGGAGGGGGAGGGCGGATGCGAGCACTAAATAAAGTTATTGCCCCACATCTTTATAATGAAAAACAAGCACCAGAATCCTGTTAGATAAGACTGGTCAGGAGATTTTAATGTCACACCAAATTAGATTCATATCTTATTTTACCCCTTGGGATCAGCTTTCAAAGCAGACTCAGATCATACACTGATAGCAACATCCCCCACCCCCTAACATACACACATTCAGAAACAGGGTCAAGCCACACACAGCTACATTGCAGAGAACAAATAGTCCCAAGGTATCACTAGTTAGGAAGGCTTGATTTTTGAGTACAGATTTTATTACTGTGAAATTCCTTTAGGGCAAAAAAGAATTGCATCAAAGAAGCAGTGTGAGGAGGCAGACATTGTAAATGTTCACCCATTGCCTGTGTTACCAGGCTCTGTCTGTCTTTAATTTGCCAGGAAATGCTCTTTTGTTGTTGTTGTTGTTTTGGTTTTTATTTCTCTTGTTGAGCCAACATAGTACCTAAAACTCTGCATGCTGAAATGTGCCAGCACTTGCATGTGTATGATAACCAAGTAATTGGATACTGGCAGGAAGAGGAGGAAACACGGGGAATTACCAGACCTTTGGAAAATGACCTCATGAGACTGGAGATGGACATGGATTACAACATTTTTCTTTGGAAGTTACAAAGTAGGCTTGAGGGAGGGGGTGGAGGTGAGAGCTTGGTAAACGTGGCCTTATTTTGGGTTCTCCCCTTGCCTGAACCTCTGGGCCAGACCAGATCAATGCAATTCCTGCAACCACATCCCAGTCTGACGTGACTCCAAAATGGCTGACCTAACCTGTCTGGCTTGCATCCTGAGGAGTTTCTCAATCCTAAAAGGCTGGATGGGTTCACAGGGTTGTGTCGTCTGCAATTTAGGCTAAGGAGCTCAGGGCTGTGTGGTGCGTCTCCAGGAAAGAACAGATGGGGGTAGACCCCAAGGCACATTGCTTTGTAAGTAACTTGTGCAGTTTAATGGCCTTCACCCAGCCCAGATTTTATTTTCTCCTTCATTCCTGTTCTCCTCAGGCCACCAATGAAAAGACTATAAGGTCACATAGCTCATACCATTTCAGGGGTGCATTGTCTAACCTGGAGGTAATATCTGATCATTACATATACTACCTCATATTTATTATTTATACAATTTTCTATTAATTTTTAATACATTCGCATTCCTACTTTTTTAAAGTATATTGAAATTGGCCAGATGTCTTCTTAAAGCTATGAAAAGTGGCTCTGAAGTATTCTTCCATAGCTTCCCAGTCAATCAACCAGCTGATGAGACAGCACTGTCCTTAACTATGGGTGAGATTCCTGCCTTGGGTTCCCGAATCTCAGAGGTCCCCACTATTTTGATGGAAGTCCCCAGTCCCCAGTCCTCAACGCTGTTTGAGAGGGTTGTCCAAACCAGATCTCATGTCTTCCCTCCAGGGCACTGTCCGACTCTCCATCCAGCCTTTAAGGTATTGATTGACCAGACAGCCAGAGGGGCTCCGGCACTCATACCTGTGGGATCATCCTAGAGCTAAGGCGGGGCCTGGTTCAGGAGGCAGCCTGGTCCTCACACGTTCCCGCTGACACTGACCAGCAAGTTCTTTTTTCTTTTTTTAATTAGAGTGCTTAACATCAAACCTCTAAAATGGTGCTGATGTGCTGATGCAAGGTAACTCTCATTTATGAGGGACAAAGAAAACAAGAATTTTCACTTTAGGCAGTAAATAAATACCCATTATTCTAAATCTTCATCAGTAAATCACTATATATCACATGAGCCCATTTTCTAATAAAATAATTTATACAGGCGTAGGGCTTGCATCCCCCAGGGTCCCCTGCCCCGGGGAACCACTGCGGGTCTTGCATAGAGGCTGACTTAGATCAGGTGGTTAGAGGGGGAGACAAAGGAGGTAGAGAAGAGCAGGGAGAGAGGACATTCACAAGGCCAGGAGGAGCCAGCGTGGAGAAGTGAAAGTACTCTTGTTTGAGAATAATGGGACCTGGGTTCTTGTGCTAGCTCTGCCACTTCCCACATCTGTGTCCCTAATCCAGTCTCTGAACCGCTCTCTGCCTCAGTTTCCTCATCTATAAAAGAGAATGTTTAATAATATTGTTTTAGACAGTGGTTCCCAAACCTGACTTTGTATCAGAAGACACAGAGAAACTGTTGGGAAAACCGTCAGGCACACCTTCTCCCTATTTTCAGACTCAGTTAAGTCTGGGAGTGGGATTTGGGGACCTGAATTTTTGAAAAGCTCCCAGCAGATTTTGACATATAGTTAGGACTGGTCCTCATTTCTCTTAGAAGTCAGCTGTCTCTAAAGGTTTGAGACTTTAATGTAGAGCTGAGGTGATAAACAGTTTGGTGTGATGCTGGTGGAGTCTATAGAAGAAAGAAATGAAAAAATATTTTAACACAATGCCAGTGCTGGTGAAAATGATGCCTAGTGTGTGTCACTGTGCCAGGTATCCTTCTGAGCACTCTACACACATGGCCTTGTTTAATGCTCAGATAAGCCCTTTCTTATTTGTGTTGTCCAGGTGAGAAAATGGAATCAGAGGAAGGCGGAATAACTGGCCAAGGTTAAATGCTAAAAATATTGACAAATTGGGTAAGGGAGCTGGAGATGTGGGAGGAATTGCAGGTTATCTCCACGTGCTCAAGGCTGGAGGACAGGGAGCAGGATTTGGATGGTTTTGTGATTTGTGTGCTTGCTTTGTTTTGTCTTCTGCTTGGTTATGGTATGGTGGTGAGGGCACTGGGGATGACAAGTGTCTAATTAGCTAGGCTAATGAGTCACAAGAGTAGGAATGTCCTGGAGAGACTTGGAAATGCCCCCCTGCAACTCGGATAGGAGGCCGGGCTGCAGGCTGTGGATTTGGGAATCATCATGTACAAGAGATGCAGTTATGTGAGTGGGAGAGTCTACTAACCTCCAGAATAAAGTGGGCAGACTTTCTTAAGAGAGCCAGCTTGGGAGGGAGGGCTTGGTGGGCAAGACTCCAGCATCAACTCAGCAACTCAAATCCCCAGCCACTTTTGGAGAGCTGTTCTGTTATATAGTTTGCTCAGCAGCTCAGCGCCATATTTTCATCTACCAGAATGTTCAGATCAATATTCCCCATCCTCATGATTCACTGAACCTGAATTTCTCTAACTGCTCCATTAACTCTTAGGAAAGGTTCTCCCTCTGTTAGCACTAGATCATGATTTTCCATAAAATTTGCCCTTGAACAAGCAATTCTCTCATCATTCGTGCAAGGGAAATTGTCTCACTTTCCCCCCCCCCTACCCTCTCCATCCTTCTTTACTTTCTTAAGAGCTCGGTTTCATAAACCTACATTTTGCCTGCTAATTAGTGTTTTTAAATAAACACTTGCATTGAGCTAGGAATCTGTGGGGGGTTTGCTCAGGCCAGTTTGCGAATTCCCAATCCTTTATGTCTGTTAATATTTCCTTAACTTGATTATTAAACGTAGTATCTTATTGTCCCCCTCTGTTTGTGCGGTAAAGACATTTGGGCGATAGAGAGCTCGATGCCCTGGCCCCAGGCCCTGTGCGCCCAGTTCATGTTTGTGGTGTAATTTCCCTACATGCTGGGCACAGAGGGGTCTGGTGGCCAGAAAGCCTATTTTAAAAGGTGAATTCACATACAATGTGCCCCTTTGTTCCAGGGGAAACATGCTACGGACCTAGCCTTCATCCAGAGTCCTGTAATTTAACAGGAAAAAATGATATCTTTCCAGGTATCCCTGATGATGCTGAGATTCCTGGAGGCATGTGTGTGTGTTTGGGGGCGGGGCGAGCATGGAAGCAGCAGAACGTGCAGCAGTGGTGATGGTACAGATAGGCACCCCTAGCAAGTAGAAGGAGGAACAAGCTGCTTTATTCCCAGGGAGCCTGAAGGATATGCTCCTGAGAGGAAACAGCATCAGCAAGTGTTGTTTTCTTCAACAGTTTACCAGGGAGGGAACACATGTCAAAGTTCCTCAAAGTCGTAGCATTTAGATAAGTGTCAGAAGAGAGTTCTTGCTGGTTAGGAACCAATAATCCATCTTGGAATGCCACAAACTCATAAATAAGGATATAACACACGATCATATTAAAGGCATAGATAACAAAGGGCAAGGGACTCTGTGTGTGTGTGTGTGTGTGTGTGTGTGTGTGTGTGTGTGTGTGTGTGGCATGTTTGTGCTGCAAAAGCTACATAATTGATAGGGTACTGTAGTGATGAAATGTGTTAACCCATAAAGTGCTTAAAGCAGTTCCCAGACCATGCTGAGCGCTATATTTGAGCCTGTGAAATAAATGAATTGAATCGAATGAATAAATATTGAATCAAGCTCAAGTTAGGAAAGCTGGGGAAGTACCTAGGTGAGTGGATTTCTCTTTATTTCCATGCCAAAATGACTGGGGCAGACCTAGAATTATAGGTCAGGATTAGAGAAGGTTCAGGTTCCCAGAATGTCCCTGAAAGGCTGGCCCAGCCTAGCCTGATGGAGGGACATGATTCATCTCCAGATATGTGCCCTTGTGTGGTATGGCACACTGAAACACAGATCATTCTCTTAGGAGAATTCCTTATAGATGGAGGGTGTGAGAAGATGCCCACTTTGTTTGCTTTGCTCCAGGTCTCGGAAATTTCACTCTAAAGGTAGTGACCACTGGGTCTAGGTGTGCATAGATACTGATACCTTAAAAGGATTCTTTAAAGTAGAAATTTTATGAAGACCAAAGAATTTGTTGAAAAATCTTGAACTTGCTGTCTATTATAAAATTGTACAAAGGCGAGGATTTTAATGTCAGACCATGGTGTGTCCTCATGCAGGAATTGCTGAAAAACTTGCTGGGCCTGTTAGATCCTCGAATGTGCCCATGTTGTTCGTGTCCCAGGCTTGTCTGACTGTTTGTGAGGACATTTGCTTCTTGGCACACTCTTCCCACCCCTGCCACATCTCTGACAGAGAGTTCTTGGTTTATCCTTGCTAATGGTGAGCACTGAAGCAGGATGCTTTGGCTGTCTGAATTCCTAAATGAGCCCACTTAGTGTGTGGCTAATCTTGCATCTATACTCTTTCCTATACTGTGACCATAGGAGGGCATTTTAAAGCCCCTTGGGAACTACTTGGAGTCAGATTTCTGGCATGGGCAGCCCCAGAATACTTTGTGTATTGTGTTAGAAGACATTCCCCAGGCAACAAGTGTTCAGGAAATTACCATTACTACTCGGTGGCCAATAACAGATGACTTCCAGCACCTGAAACTCTCTCCTCTGATGGGCGATGAGAGCTCCACTGGGGTTCACGGGGATCCCTAATGTCCAATTCCAGCCATCTAGGGGAACTTGGAAAGTTCATGCCTCACCTGGGGCAGCACAATCGGAGTTCTTGTTCAGCCATGTGGCAGAGACTCCACAAACATCTATCAAGTCCATCCACTGGTTTGTCTTTGTCCTCATGCAAACATGAGTTTTGGAAGGGCTGAGGGGTGTGTGTGTACATGTGTATTGGAGGAGGAAGTTACCACAGGGGGATTCACTGTACAGATTTTCTAATTCCTTTCTCTGTGCCTTGTTGGATATCAGAACCCCCTTCTTTGCTGTCATCAATCCGTGAATGTAACTTTGCTGGCTTACAATTCACTTCTCTAAAGCTTTTTCCGATTAATTTCAACATGCTCTGGTGACTTTTTTTTTAATTTAAAAAATTTGGTTAATACCTTTTTGGAATTTTTTATTTCCTATGTATTGGATAATATTATGTTTATCACACAATAAACATGCTGTTAGTGCAGATAACTTAATTGGTATATACCAAATAAATACTATTGATGACGCTAGTGAACCTTCAAACTCAACAAATAATTTTGTGAAGCACACCAGGTTGTCCATGGATAACAGGGAAAGTGAAAGACTACCCCTTTTGCTATAGATATGTAGAAAGTGGTATGTTAATACAGCTTGTCTAGAAATTGATATTGGTAGGGATATCATTATGATTTTGTAGAAGAATACCACCACATCTGCTAAGTCCTTTCCCTGGAAACTCCTCTCTCTCTCTCTCTCTCTCTCTCTCTCTCTCTCTCTCTCTCTCTCTCTCTCTCATATATATATATATACACATATATATAAAATATGTATCTTTTTTAAGCTTTCGGTTACTTGAAAAGAAGCTTCGTGCCCAGGATATGAAGGCATTTGCTAACAATGATTTCTTGAGAATAAATATGAGATAAAATGTACTGGAAAGTTCACTATTCGCCTCCATGAAAGGCTAGTTTTCATGGACCTTTCGGGAGGAATGGTGCTCTGAGGGCAGGACCCACGTCTTGGTCATACCTGGAGCTCAGCACCCAGCCCAAGGCCTCGCTCAGGGCACTCAGATGTTTATGGAATAAATGAATGGATGTTTAATTTGCTTGGGTGTTATCTTTTTGGTGCCTATGATTGTGGTATAGGTATACTATATCACACCCATGATCTCATTTATAACAGAAGAGAATGATTAAGCTATAATGAATCTTGTGTTCCTATTTTTAAAATGCTATAATTTAGCTATATAAATGGTAACGATTTTAAATTCATGTTGTTGGATTTTTCTGTAAAAATAGTATAGCAATAATAATACCAGTGTATGTATATGTATATATATGTGTGTGTATATATGTGTGTGTGTGTGTGTGTGTACACACACACATACATAAACTTATTTGTTAGTCTTTTAACTGAGTTAGTTCTGAAAGTAACCCCGTGAGCAGATATTCTCATTTTATAAAAAGGGAAGCTGAGGCACAGAGAAGTTGTGATTTTTCCAGAGCTAAGTGGCAGGGGTGGGGATTGAAGCTGACAATCTAGATCAATATGTGCTACTGGCCAGTTATTTGTGTAGCCTCACACACTGGTGAGACTCTATCCATACCAACAGGTGCAGATAGAGACTGGTTTCATACTTGGGCATAAAATAAATGGTTATTGGTCTATCAACTAAGCACATCAACAGTATGACAGTGGTAATCTGAAAAGGACCAGGGACACCCAAAGTACTTGTTAAAGTCATTTTTAAAAATACGGAGAACATCAAAAAGAGAAAGGAACGATGGTTGTTTATAATATGCCAAACCATTAATGTAGGACAATGTAAATTTTTTTTTCTGGGCTGAAGATAAAAATCCTAGCAAATGGACAAAGAAGAATTGAGCTTCCAGGAAAGGCTTAAATGGTGATCCTCTTAGGAGATAATAAACTAGACACATTGTCTATGACAGGTGAGTGAAATCGCAGAATACGATCTTTGAATTAACCAGGAAGTTAATACGTCTTTTTGAACCGATAAATTCTGAGCTAAAATAATCAGCAAGATGGGACGAAGAGGACATTAGAACTGCCACTTTAGAATTTTATTAGGTGAGAGAGAATACCCTTCTTTAGAATTTACAAGAAAAATATAGTTTTTATAAAAATCAAGGTTTTTTTGTAATGTTTTTCAGTAGGTTTTATAAAAGTGTTATAAGGAATGAATATTGATAACAGTTTAAAGAAAACAGTTTAAAGACAAGTCCATGGTTTAAGGAGCCAAATGGTGTAGTATGTTATTGGGCTCGGGGTGGTGGCACAGGGTAGTGTTCAAAGCTTTCCTGTGTCTGGCCACAGATCCTCCTGTTAGTCAGATACCAGCTAGTTTGGGATGTGGTCCTGCCTTTACAATGTGCCACTGAAATGACAAGCATAACTGTTCGTGAAGAACACCTTTTCTTCAAAGAGTTCCCTATTAGTCACTTATTTCGTTGACGCATGAAAAAACACAATGGCATCTCCCACCTGGTGTAGTGGACTGCATTGTGCCTAGATCCTTGCAGTTTCTGTTTCAGGACTGAGGTGCTCATTCCCCCAGCTATTAGGAGTGATGGTTGACAGTTTGGGGCTGAGTAATACCCTCCCACCAGAAATTGCCCTGAGAGTGAGGGGGAAGTGAACCATTTCATCTTCTTCTGGGGACAGCCTGCACCCCAGGACTGATAGATAGGGAAATAAAGAGTCTGCCTATTGGCTTCGCTTGGTACTACTCTGCAGGGTGACCCCAGCTTATGAGTGTCTTTGAGGGATCAGTTGAGGCTTTCGTTGTGACTGAATACAGTCCAGCCTCTCCTCTTGCCCAATCTGGCTTCCTTCACTTCCAAAAGTCTCCCCAGTCCACTTCATGTACCCAAGTCTATTTATGGGGTGTCTGATCTATAACTCCTGGCAATATATTCTGGATGCTAAGGGATGGAAATCAAACGAAGCAATATTAATCTGACCTTTCATAAATTCTTTGGGTAAGGGTGATGTTTTTTTTACTTGCTTAAAGTCTTTCCCTAATTCCTTTCTTCCCCAATTTTTCTACCCTTGATTAATCCCTAATTCACACATAGCGTTTTCTGATGGGATATATAGTTTGTGTTTAATGCAAAAAAAAAAAATTAAAGGAATATGTATACAAGTGGGAGTTGTCACTACAGCATGCTCACCAGGTAGTTAGCCATCATTTAGCAGAAGACTCCCAAATGCCCCTTGCATTCTTACACAGCTCTGAGTGTTGGATAGTTCTCTTTTGCACATGATATCTACACTTTGAGTAATATATTTAAAGATAAATGGGCACTGGCAATTAGAATAATAATGCTTTTGGAATTTATTTATGTAGTACTTTCCATCCATTATATTGATATATTTGCCAGCATTCTCGAGAAATCTTGTTCATGTTAGCCCCATTTTATAGATGGAGAGTAACTTGCTGAAGACATCGGGGTTTGGGTACATTTCTTTCTGATCAGCTCCAATTTCTATGATCAATCAATGGGCTCAAGCTCATCATTCAAAGAAAAAAACAGAGAGACTTGATGTCTTGATGTCTTGTGAGATGGTACATTCTGAAGTCTGTCACTGAGAGAAGGATGTAAGCTCAGAATCAAAGCATCTTCTTCAAAGAAGGGAGAGATACCTGTTAAATAACTCCCGGCAACTGCTTAAGCTCTAAGCATTGTAATTGCAGAGAACAGGAGCAGAACTAAAAATAGAAAAGTGTATAGGGACAGGACCAAAGACATCATTGTCACTCAAACTTGAATGTCACTTTTTGACAGCACTTGAGCAATTGATTCTTGGTTTTTCATGCTAGGAATTCAGTAGTCACGCTTTGCTGTGACAGCCTGAGGAGAAGGGAAGGGGCAGGACCCTGTAGGAGCCCTGGCTAGGAGTGGTGTAAAGAATGTAGGGTGAGAATTATTATCAGCCTGTGCTGCCTTTTTTCCTAGTCAAATTTCTTTGAAGGCAAAAAATAAAAAGCCACTCAAGCTAGCTCCAGTTTACTGAAAAGGGAAATCTCATGGTCAGGAAGTACAACCAGCGCTGCTAAGTAAAAGACTGGACTTGAGAAGCAGAAGACCATTGGGAGCTAAACCTTTCTCTCCATTTCCAGGGGCTGCACGATCTCTGTCTTGGAAAATCTCTATCAATCTCTTAACTAAGCCAACTTTCTCTGCATACTCCTCTTGCCTACTCCATCCTACACAGTTGCCAGTCCAACCTCTACATCATGTTCTCCAAACTTCAGTAATCACCACCAACTGACAATGGTCTCTTTGGGCAAATTCTCATAGAGAGAATTCTCTTAGACTTATCAGGCATGCTTTTCTCACACTGGAGCGGCTGCTTTGGTTTGGAGGAAGGTCATGGGGGATAGACAGATGCAGAATAAATTCTCTAGAAGGGGCCTTGGATGGTGCAGACAATGAGGCCTGTTAATTATATCCTCACTTATCTATGCTTCCATTATGTTCTACACCATGTTCCACGATCTCCTCAATGATACACAAGAGGTTGGGCAATCATAGCAGTGAATCACTGTGTAGAGTGTAGAGTCTTCTCTAAATGGATTTATAATCTTGTTGATGTGATAAGGCACAGCCCAGGAAAAGGAAACAAGTCATACCATGCAGTGCCTGATGAGCATCAGATGACAGGCACAGATGTTCAAGGTTTTAAAGATTTAGAGAAGGGAGAGATGATTCTGGGTAAGGAAGTTTAAGAAGGATTTTCCAAGAGAGTTGGGGACAGAAGTGGACCCTGAAGGATGGGAAAGATTTGGAGAGAAGAGGAGAAAGGCATTCTAGATTGGGGTAGAGGAGCGGGGGAGAGTGGGAATGCATGATGCATGTCTGGGACACAATGAACAGGCCAACCTATTTTGAGTGTAAAGTGTGTGTTGGAAGGTACTAGAAGATAAGCTAAGAAAAACAAGGAGAAAGAAAATTATGCAGGACCTTGATTACCCAACTAAATAGTTCGTATTCTATTCTGAAAATGTTATTAATGGTGGTTGAATAGGTCATGGCATGGTCAGGATAGTGCTCTAGGATGACCTACTGCAGGAAGAGTGACTCTGAAGGAGGCCAGAGGCCAGAGATGATTGAGAGGCCCTAATCATGTCACCGGTAAGATGGGACAGTAGGTTCAAAGATGAGGAGACAGAGTCAAAGGGATTAAAAAGAAAATGGAAGTTCCATTATTTATTCTCAGTTGCCTGTTGATTGTGCAATTCTATGAAGAGACATGAGCTTAGGAAAGCAACTGACTGAAGCTTCTGTGTTTAGCTTCCTGCAACCCCAATGTCTCTGGTGCAGTCTATGAGCACAAACACACCACGTAAAATGCATACCCAGATATTGAGGGCTCCGAGCCCTCGTGAGCACATAGGAAGTTCAGTATTTATAACAATTTCTCTCTTGACTGGTTAGGGATCTTGGCTGAAAACTCTGTTTAGTTTACGCAGAAAATGAGTTTGTTCAAAGCATATCATGTTTCTCTTAAATGGAAGGGAAAGGTGGGAAAACCAGCTGGGAAAATAATTCAGCCAAGGTCATATCATGGGTTTAGGGCTGTCATTGGATCCTCACCATCTTCCCTTGACTCCACTGCCGTAGCCGTAAATAATGTCAGAGGCAAGACCCTGAGAGCATCTGATTGTCTGAGCCTAGGTGGTATTTTCAAGCCATGGGTTACAATGAGTTATAAGAGAGAAACCAGTTCCCCTGTAACTTCTGTAGAACCATATGGGAGCGAGTTTCCCACTAGGACCCACTTTTAATTAGAAAGGTGATGCTTTGAATTAGGAAGAGGGTCCAGATGCAGGGCTGCCACATCATGCTTCTCTCACATGTTTTAAAGAGTTCCAAGATGGGAGTATACTCGTTGTTACTCTGAGTTATCTTCTTCGTCCCACAGCTGGTTAAGAAGGAGTCTGCAGCTATAGCTTTTATAGTGACATTGTGAGCTCACCCTTTATACATATTCAATACATTACCAAGTTCTGTCTTCAAAATTTATTCCCACCGAAGTTTGCTCCACCCTCTGTATGAGTCTTCTTGGGCTGCCGTAACTAAATACCACAGACTAAGTGACTTAAACAATAGAAATTTATTTCTCATAGTTCTAGAGGCTGCAAAGTTCAAGTTCAAGGCAAGAGGTTTCATTTTGAGGCTTCTTCTATGGGCTTGTACACACCCACCGTCTCTCTCTCTCTGCTTATGTGACTTCTTCTTTGTGTTGTGGGATGATGTCACTAATCCTATTGGATCAATGCCCTCACCCTTATAACCTCGCTTAACCTTAATTACTTCCTTAGAGACCTCACATTCAAATACAGCCACACTGGGAGTTAGGGCTTCTACATATGAATTTCAGAGAGACACAAATACCTTTCAGAGAGTCCATACACCTTCTCTATTTCCATGCCCCTAATGTAGAGGTTCTCAAATTTTAATGTGTATTAGAATCACCTGGAGGACTTAATACAGTGCTGCTGGATTTCATCCCCAGACTTTCTGATTCAGAGGCTGGTGTAGGGCCTGAGAATTTGCATTTCTAACAAGTTGCCAAGTGATGCTGCTGCTGATCCAGGAACCCACTTTGAGAACCACTTTCCTGGTATTAGCTGCCATCATCACTTATCTGGATTATCACCGTTGTTTCCTATAGAATCTGTTTCCACTTTACTTTCATTTGCCTTACAGCAGCCATGATGATCTTTTAAAAATGTAAGTAAAACATTTTGAAACTGCTTGAAACTCTTTAGTGACTTCTGACCACCCCTACATGGTTGACAGGCCCTCCGAGATCTAGCTTCTGCGAGCTGTACAAATCTATCTTACATCACAGTCACTGCCTTTGCCATTCCAGCTCCTGTTCTCTGTTTTGAACACGTGCGTACTCCCAGGCCTTGCACTTGATTTCCTCTAGGACACTCCCCTTGTTCTTTCTTATCCTAGATGATTAAGTGCAGATGCTACCCCTTCTAAGGACATCCTTGAACCCCCTACCTGAAGTGGCCTTTTGCTGTTTCTATTTACTTCCTCACTCTTGTTCTTTCCCTTCATTGTGGTTATCATGATCCTTAAGCATCTTATTTATTTATTTTTCTATTTATTGCAGTCTCTTCTCTGAAGATTGTAAGTTCCCGGAGGGCAGGGCTTTTGTCTTCACAGCTCTATCCCTAGGACTTTGCACAGTGTCTAGCACCGTAAGAAGCATTGAATAAATATTTGTGGAGTGAATATATATCTGTATTCTACATATATCCACCTGAAATGGACAAGACCCAAGTTTTTTTTTACTATATGGCCCCAAAAGTTCCACATAGATCACAGGATGCAGATAGATGCTTTGGAGAGAAACATCACCCATCTCAAGCTATCGGATTGATCTAGTTTGATTCAGCCCAGCTAAGATTTCCCTATACACATAACACATGAGGTAACGAAGGCAAAGGTGATTTTTAGTAAGCCTCATTCCCCATATCAGCTCCAACCACCCTCATCCTCTCTTCTCACTATCTTTCTGCTTCTGTAAGCTGCTCAGAGCTTCTCCCGACAGCACTCATTCAAGCTGATCTCTTCAGCACTGACTGACCTGGTCCAGTGTCAGAACTTCCTCCTTATTATCAAAACATATCTTCCTCTTTTCCCAGTCTCTGAAGACTCTGCTCTGCTACTGTGTGGCAATGGGTGGGAAGGTGAGGCAAACAGTTTAACTGCTTTAACTTCATTTGTGGTTAAGAGGTAGCAGGGCTCTTTTGATAATATAACATATCTAAGCTGTATCTAAGAGAGCAACAAACCGTTTTTGAACCTGTAGGAATGTAGATTTTTACGTAAGTATATGCTTTGTTTTGTGTAAAAATTTAAAATAAATCGAAATTAAATATTTTTGGAATAGCAGGGTTACAAAAATATAAAAAGCGAAACCTAGGAGATCCTGAAAATCAGGTTGTAAAATAACTTTTATATTGATTCACTGAGAGTTTGACATTTGTCTCTTTGTCAAAGCATATAGTTATGCAATAGGAAACGTTGCAGTGCCAAAAAAAAAAAAAAAAGATGTTTGTTTACAGAGCTCAGAGTTGCATTCAGTAACATTCTCGGTCAAGATCAAAACATGGAATGTTTTTTTTCCATTCAGAAAACTGGAGTCACTTTGTCTGAGTCATGACTGCCCACTTTCTTCCATAAAGTTGAGTACTATTTATTGGCTGAGGTTGACAATTTTCTAAAGACTTTGTGGTTGATGAGTTCTATTTATGGCAGCAATTGAGAAAGGTAAAGTTAGGTAATATTAGAAAGGAAATTCTTGGCTTGTTAGAAATAGAAGTCAGCCACTGTAGCAAATATTTTATAAGAAAAAAAAAATGCTGAAATCATGAAATTGCCGGGCTCTCCTAGGGCCTCTCTTCACAGCCAATAATCACAAATCCTCCTCATTCTTCCTCGATCTGGCTCATAGAATACCTGATCCTCACTGATTGGAAAGTTCACACTCTTGGCCAGTGCTTGGCCCTTGTCCAAGTTTCTCTATCTCATGGCTACTGACCGGTCTTTTTAGAACAACATTTTGATAGTCCTCCGTTTTGATCAAGACTTGTGTGTGGAGATAGTAGGCAAACCCCACTCCCTACTCAATAACCCTGTATCACATGTGGCTTTTTAAAAATTGTGGTAAAACATATATAATGCAAAATTTACCATTTTAACAATTTTAAGTGTACGATTCAGTGGCGTTTAGCATATGCACAATATTTTGCAACCATCACCATTTTTGATTTCCAAACATTTTTGTCATCTCGAACAACAACTCTGTACCCATCCCCTCTCCTTCAAGTTGTGGTAACCTCTATTCTACTTTCTGTCTCTATGAACTTGCATATATTAGGTCCTTCGTATAAGTGGAATCATACAGTATTTGTCCTTTTGTGTTTGGCTTACTTCACTCAGCATAATGTTTTTAAGGTTCATCATGTTGTAACATGCATCAGAATTTCCCTCCTTGTTAAAGTTAAATAATATTCCATTGTATGCATATACCACATTTTGTTTATCCATACATTCATTCATCGATGGACATTTGCCTCCGCTTTCTGCCTTTAGCAAATAACGCTGTTGTGGCCATGGTGTGCAAGTATGTGTTTGATTGAGTCTCTGCTTTCAGTTCTCTTGAAAGTAGAATAACTGGATCAACTGGATCATATGACAATTCCTTGCCTAACTTTTGGAAGAACCCATCGCATGTTTTGACATACCAGCGACTTTTGTTCTCGCTTTTCTTTTTTGGTTCCTCTTCTCAAGGTAGGCTGGTTCCCAGCACATTCCTTGGGATGATCAATCCTGTGTCTTCACTCGAGGTGAACACAAAACACTTCTCCTCTTCCCCACCCTCACCCAGTCATGCCCTTCAAGAAGTATCAAAACAAGCTTTTTCTCCAGTGTTAGTAAATACCAGCATCTGCAGTCTGGAAGTGAAAAAGTAATTACAAGAATGTGCCTTAAGCCTTTTTGCTTTTTCTCTCAAGAAAACACCACATTCTAAAAAAACACTGCATTCTAAAACCACCGCATTCTAAACATCCTCTTTCCCTGTCACTCTCACTTTCCTTTACAGGGACGTCAATGACTCCCTAAGAATCTTGCCCTCTTTTTTCATATTCTAATTCCTCAAGCTCCATCAAGGCTGTCTCTCTGCCTTGCCCATCACCTAAACCCTTCTTTATATAGATCAAGTTACCCTCTCAGGTTTTTAAAGGTTTTGCCGTGTTTTCTCCATTACCTAGAATCTGCACAATTAAGAGTACCTGGCTACTGTCTCAAAAGGAAGAGTCACTATAAAAGTTTGAGATGGGGGCAAAAATCGTGAATATCTATACATTAATTATTTCCCCTTCTTCTATGTTCACTTTAAAAATGATCTTCACTTTCCTATATTATAAGAATATTTTTGCTAGATAAAATATAAGCTATGTGAGACTAGATTTTGTGTCTCTTTCTTATTTGCTCAAAAAACCTCATTGTTAATAACACAAATCCTTGCCTTAGAATTCCAAATTCCCAATAAGTCAATCTCAATATGCCTTTCTAATCATATTCCCCATTATTGTCTTTTATGCCCTTCAGGTCCTGGTTAATAGACAACCAACCATTTCCAAACTGTCCCTGCATTTTTCTGTCCTCATTTGTTCCTTCTTCCACTAACCCTCTTTATCCTTCCCTCACACCTCTCCAATTTCCATCCATATCTCAAGTTCAAAATCAATGTTGCTAGTTCCATAGCTGTTATGAGGATTAAATAAAATAATGTGTAAAAGAATTTAGCAGTGTCCAGCATGTAGTCAGCCCTAGATCAATAGTAGATAATAAATTATTTGCCCCGTACTATTATTATTTTTGGAAATGTCTTATTTATAATTTGTAAGTTTTTTGGTCTTATTCATTTTTGGATGTCATACACAACTTGTATCATTTTGGGATCATTTAGCAACATAAAAGCCAATTCACTGGCTTAAACAAAAAGTGGAATTTATTGGGTCACATAACTGAAAACTCCAGGGATTGAGCTGGCTTTTCCCGCTTTCTAAACTCAACCTTGCTTTCTTCTATGTATTTTAATTCTCAGGCTGCGTTAGCTGCAGCCTCCCAGGGTCTTACGAGGAGAGGGGGCTTATTCTCCAGAAAGCTCAAACAAAAACCCTTGCGTTTCACTGGTTCTGACTGGGTAATACTCCCATTTCTGAACCAATCACTCTTGACAAAGCACTCAGATGCTTTGATTGGCAATATCTGGCTCCTGTGTCACCAACAAAACTCCAGCAAAACAACACCAACTGAGAGGGTGGTAGGTGGTGTGGACCCACCCACAAAAATTGGACACGAACCAAAAGTAGGAAGAATAGATGCTGGGAGCTAAGAAACACCAAACATCCACCCTAGTGCCTTCCATAAAGGAGGTGCTCAGTGACTCTTTAGCAAATGGAATTGAATTTAGTATTCCCTTTAGTGGTCAAAGGATGTGCAAGATTAGATTAGCTGCTCATCAAATAATAGTTGAAAAGGGGGAGGAAGCTAACATTTGCTGAGCTCATATTTTCCCAGGTACTGAGGTAGGAGATTTATTTATATAGGTTGTCATTTTATTTAATTCAACAAAAATCTGTGATACAGTCATCAGTATGCTCATTTTACGGATGAGGAAACTAAGAGTAATGAGGTTGAATGATCTTTCAGGGTTGTGCAGAGCTGGAATTGCAGCCCAGGTGCACCTGCTCTTTTGCAAGTGGTTCATGGCCTCTGGACTGCTGTTCATCTCTCTTTAAAGATCACTAGGGCTGGAAATTCTATAATCTTTTCCTATAGACTGTTGCATGTTGTACAAATCTGAGGGTTAAGGAGCTCCTTGATTTTTTCATTGTTTTAAGTAGCTTGCTTTTCACCATTTCTGCCTTCTACAGAAAGCAAAAAACCACTGAGTACTGTCTTTAAGAAAAGCTTCGTGGATGTAATGGTAGTAATTAAGTAGCCATTTAATCTTTTCTTCTTTTATGGAAAAGTGTTCCATGTCTTTAACCTTTCTTTGGAGAGTTTATTTTTAGATCCTTTGACATAAGACACATGTTTGCTTAAGCTCTGGACCTTACTTTTCAGTCAGAACGTGACTTGAAGCAGCTCTCAGACCTAGTGTCCCCAGCCTTGAGAAAAAAATGGACTCAGCTGTACTGACATCTGCTTTCTCTCTGCGAAACCTCCAGACTGCTGCGAAACTCTACTGTTCTGACCCCCCCACACACACACCTCTCCACCATTACCAGTACAACAACACACAAACAACGATATACACATACAAATACAGGAAAACACATAATCCTAACAACACATACAAACAAGAACAAACACACAAAAACACATGCCTACCCCCAACAACATACGCATAAAAACAAAATGCACCCATACCAGCAAAACACAAACAACAATATGCATCCAACAATATACACCTGACACATATTCCCAATAACACAAACAAAAATACACCCACACCTCTAACACACACATAGAACACAACACACACACAACATAAACAACACCATATACAACATGTATTCAACTAACAACACACAAACACACACACACCACAACAACATACACACAGCATGACCCAGACCCATGCCGAAGCCACAGTTTTGCTTCTCAGCGGCAGCCACTGAAATCGCCTTCGCTGAACTCCTGACACAGGGAGCTGCCTGGGCTTCCTCCTGCTGTCTACAGCAGATTCAAGTCATTCTTGCTTTAAAACCCTGGCGAGCTAATCATTTTATTTCTTTGCTCCCACAGTAGACAAGGGAGGAATGTGATTTGCTGTTTTTGAATTTCAAGAAATGAAACAGAAATGAGATCTGTTTTCTTGATAACTTTGTCTCTCTATGCTCTGGACTTTGGAATGATTCGGTTTCTGTTTTAATTAGTCTGTGACCTATAGGCCCCGATGTAGGCTCTTCTGGCTTTCTTTGAACATATCAAAGAAAATTTTAAAAGAAGAGCAAGAAAAAAGAGAAAACTCTGGATACTGGGTAATGGATGATTTTGTGTGTGTACGTGTGTATTTTCTGTAGTTGCCAGAATTTCTGCAATGAACATGAATTCACTTGGAAACCAGGAAAAATACCAATAAATGTTAAAATTGATTCTAAGTAGTTAAGAGACTAAAACAATGGTCAAATCTTTATCAAGCAGATGCCAATAAAAGGAAAAGATGAATGTCAATAATAATTAGACAAAAGAGAATTTATCATAAAGCAACCCTTGGGATAAAGGATCCATTTTGACATTTTATGTTGATAAAAGGTACACCACAGAATAAAAACATCACAGTGGTGAAAGCAAAACAAAAATAAAATTTGACAGAAGAATAAATGGACAGAAAAATTGTCATTAGGAGACCTAAACACCAGACTTGGACAATCAAAATTTGAAATACCATAATTATCAAAGTTGATTTATAGGAAAATATTGAATTTTGTTCCCTAATGACAAAGAATAAGCTGTTTTAACACTATTATTTGAAACTCTGAGCAAAACAAAAAATACATAAGGCCACAAAGAAAACTTTTATCTAAAATACAACAAAGCTAGAAAAAAATTACACAAGTTTAAATAAAAATAAAAAAGTCTAAACCCTCAACCACTTAGAAATTTTTAAAATTCTATATAAGGATTTCATAAATAGAGAAAAATCAAAACTATAATTGTTAGCTATTTAGAAAGTAATGAAAATCAGAATGTTATGTATAAGCATTCATGGAATGTAGCCAGATCAGTATAATAGAGTTTGTTCAGGGCCTCATGTTCATTATTAAACAGGAATAATGAAAACTAAGCATATAACTAAAAAAAAAAAAAAAAAATAGAAACAGAAATAGAAGAATAAAATAACCCAAACAAGCAGAAATATATAAGAAAGATAAATGCAGCAATTTATGAAACAGAAAATAAAGTATGATTAATTAATCCAAGTGTTTTCAATATTTTTAAAGGCTAACAAAATGGAAATACTTTCACCATTAAAAATAAGAAAAGAGGAAATACAAACAACTAATCTTAGAAATGGAAAAGGGATATGAACATATTGCAGAGGAGATTTAAATGAAATAAGATAATTTTGTATGTTGACACATGTAAAAATATTGATAAATGGATGATTTTCTGGGAATTACTAAAATTGATTAAATAAATTATACATATGAAAAAACCAATAATCTTGAGAAGAAGTTGACAAAGTTATTAAACAACCCATTTCAAAACTCTCCAGATCCAGATGGCTTACCAAAGAATTCTTTCGAAGTTTCAGAAAACATGATTTCTGTCATGGAAACCACTCAGGAACATAAGTAGATTTTGAAATCTACCAAATTTTGTTTATCCACTTACCTCTTAATGAACATTTAAAAAACCAGAGGAACAGCAGTTTCATTCCTAGAATCTACGAAAAGAAATGAAACATATATCTACACAAGAACTTGTATGCAAATGTTCATAGTATCATTATTCATAATAACCCCAAACTGGAAACAACCCAAATGCCCATAAACTGTTGAAGAGATAAACAAACTTCAGTACATCCATGCTGAAGAATTCAGCGATACAAAAAAAATTAAATATTAAATAAAAATGAATTAAATGTGTTCTATTATAACATGGTAAAACATGGATAAACCTCAAAACATTATGCTAAGTGAAAAAAGCCAGACACAGAATACTACATATAATTTCATTTCTAGGAAATGTTTAGAAAAGACAAATTTATGGAGACAGAAAGGACAGTTTTCTCACCAATGGTTGCCTGGGGATAGGAGTGGGAGCAGGGATTGACTAGAAATAGGATCCGGGAATTTAGGGGGGTTATGGGAATTGTTCTAAAATTGGAATGTCTTAATTTTTTTTTAATTGATGATAGTTGCACAACTCTATAAATAAACTAAAAATCTCTGAATTGTATACTTATGAGATTTTATGATATGTAAATTATACCTCAGTAAAACTGTTAAAAATAATTTAAACAAATATGAAATAATACCACAACGATGCCATTAACAGAAGTAAATATCTATCTAATTGGTAAAGTTTTTAAAAAATTAATGTAGCAAAGATTCAGTTTGAGGATACCATCATACATAGCAATCAGGATATAAATTGGTACAATGCTTTTAGAAAACAAAATGAAAACAGATACTAAGAAATTTCAAAATGTTAATAGGCTTTGACTCACCAGTTCCATTTAAAGAATTCATCTCTCCAAAAATAAAGATGCGTGCTATAAAGACATGTACAGAATTATTTACAACTTAACTACCAATTAGAACAACCTAAATATCCAACATTAGCGAGATGGGTATGTAAATCACAGTACACCAAACAGTATGATTAATGTGGTCAATAAAAATTATATTTTCAGGTGCTGGTTAGTACTTGAATGGGAGACCACCTAGGAAGACCAGATGCTGTAGGCATAAATAATAATAATAATAATATAATAATAATAAAATTATATTTTCAAAGACTACTTAAGACCATAGAAGAATGCTCAAGAAATAATATCGAATGGAAAAATAGTGTCTAAATTCTATACACATACTAATCCTAAATGAAAAGGGAAATGTCAATGATTGATAAGACCTAGGCCAAATGTTGACGTTTATTTTTCTGGGTGATATAATTATGGGTAATGTAATTTTTTCCAATACTTTTTATTTTATCTAAATTGTTGACATGAGCATGTAGTATTGCTTTATCATTGGCACTCAGAAATTCTATTGGAAAACTGTAAATATTGTCAAAATAAATAATTAAATAAGTAAATTAGAGTAGAATAGAATGGAAATGAATTGCATCTCTCCCCATTTGTACCAAATGCAGCTTTCAAATAGGAAGTAGGAGGTCATATAACAATACTGACTAGTTGAGCTTCCATTAGACAAGGCAGTTAATGGTAAACTCTACCCTACTTTGCCTTCTTCCCATTTCAAAGGGAGCTTAGGGGCCATTGAGTCAATTTGGTGTTGGGGGAGGGGTTATTTCTGGTAATGGTGGATCCTTAGGACTGAGAAGCACTTTTCCACATTTGAATGAAGGGCCTTCGACAACTTAACCTCACAATGGTCTGCAGTTTGGCCTCCTGTCTTCAGTGGTGCTGTCCTGTTGTATATAACCAAATGACCTATGTTTCAAAATGTCACATATGTGAAAGACAAATTCCATCAACCAATAGCGGTCCATGGTGGCTTCAAGGCCCATGAGACTGGAAGCTCTAGGCTCTGAAACATAAAAACTCTCCTTCTGGATTTCTTTTTACTTTGAAAATTCAGTCTTTTGTGTAAGCAACTTAAGTGTGTGAGTCTAGTCGAAGAGGCAGATAGGAATCGGAGGGGCAAATATTACAACCACAGGAAGGGAAGTTAGGAGACAGCAACTAACTGAGCAAAGTCCAACGTGAAGCAGCCTTGGAGCTAATGAGTGGGATGTGCCAAGCCATTCCTCTCTGAAGTCACGTTATTAGCTGCTCCACAAATACTTTCCAACCTAACTTTTTAAATAATTAAACAAATGAAAAAGCAACCAGATTCTTGTATAAAAGCTCCGAGGGCTTTGGTCTTTATTACTAATAAACTTACACCAGCCCCCACCACCCGCCTTGACAGAGTGTGGGAGAAGCCAGCTGGTAACGAGGTTTTGCTGCCCTGATGAGTGTGCTCATTAGGGAAGCCACTTGGTTTGAAGACCCAGCCCAGCCAATCTGATTGCGGATTTTATTAAAATAATTTTATAAACAAGTCTTCAGACAAGGTTTAGTCCTGATGAATCCTCCGAGCTCATTACCACCCTCAGGAAGAAATTTGAAGAGATAAAAATAAAAGTCTAGGCTTAAAAACACTTTCACCTTAGGCAAAACAGTCTCCCTGTGCTTCAGATTTCTCCATCTGTAAAACAAGGGTAATGATATTTCCGTCTCCAGCTCATCAGAAGAACTAATGGGAAGTTCTGGAGAGCATTCTTGGCAGTTAGAAAAGAAGGTAACACATAAACCAGATTATTTTTAATAGCATAAAGAATATAACAGTGATAAATAGATGTCTGATCTCTCTTGAGACAGTGTAACAACAATGTAAAGGAGAGGCATACATATGGTGTGATAAATCAACTGAATATCTTGGAAATTTACCTGGCTTGAATTAGAAAGCTGTTCTCCCTCCACATTTTCTTTGACATTAAAGAGTTTTTAATCCAGTGACATTTCACCGTAAAATGGTTAAATGTATTTGTTGCGGCTGCTACTGCAGAATCAGAGTGACCTTAGGAAGATGTTTGTGTCGGAAAGCACTCGGGTAGCCATCGCATATTCCCAGTGGAGGGAACAATTTCAAAGCAGCTTGGCTCCTCCGCCCCTCACCAATTGTCTTAAGTCGAAAGGCAGACGACATTAAAATCCCTGTTGACCATGAGCTGCACAAGCTCAACAGAGAAGGATGTGTCTGAATTTTAATATAATTCCACAGAGCCGAACTCAAGAAACTGCACAGAAGCCTCGTGTTGAAAAAAGTGTGGAAAAGCTGGATGGGGCTCAAGAATGATCGGCATACGCCTTTCCAATATAAGTGACAACATCTTCTGCTTCTACCCGGTTTCTTATTTTTGCCTCAAACATAAATAGTAAGTGAAGAAATGTAATTCAGTAGCAGAGCTTCACGTTCCTGAGATTAGATGAAAGGGATCCTTAGCACTAAGACACAAAGACTTAAAAAAAAAAAAAAAAATAAAGGCAGACTAAAGGAGCGATAAAAAGCAAACTTCAGTTGGAAAATCTCATACATCCGAGTGGCTGATTTGAGCTTCACAGAGCTGCCCGAAGCACATGTTACCCTGAGTTCAGCTATTCCATGTCCTATCAGATATTTCATATAAATAATTAAAATGTTACTGGCTGCCAGGGCCAGGTTCAAATGGATTGAAGAGGAGTATAGGTCACCTGTTTTCAAGCTGAGAGACTTAATGAGAGGGTGGCTCTACTGATGCATTGAGAGGTGACGATGCTCTCATGAAGAATTTAAGGATAGAATCCCTCTCCAAGTCTCTGTGTCCACCCCAGAGTCCTCCAGGACCACTTTTCTGGCTCAGGGTATTTCATGTGCTCATTTGATTCTCTTTTTTTTACTTTACAGCTGCCACATGCACATATGAAGGGACTCACACTTGCCTTCTAGAAAATGGAGTGCCTTGTGGGGCCCTAAGCGGCAGCCTCTCCTTGGACACAAGGAAGCCGGGGGTGTTTAAGATAACAGCATCACAGAGTGCAAATGGCCCCCACAGTGGAGCCAGAGGAACCTATGAGATCATTTGGAAAAGCTTGTGAATTCGCTGCCATTTGCCTACTTGGCTTTGGATGAAAAGCAAATCTTAAAGCTGCTCAAAATGTGTCTGATTCATCTGTAACTGAGAATGAGACCAATCAGGGATAAGAAGTGAGTAAAATCCTTGTGATCACAGAGCCAAGAGAGCCTATTTTAAAGCACTTAATGTATTTTTTTCTTAAAGATATATACACCAACTGTAATTAAGCTCTCCCTTTCCTTATGATCTTGGCAAGATGTTAAAAAAGAGATAGAGAAGGGAGTCGACGTGCCAAGTGGATTTTTCTAAGCATTCTCAGCCCTAATTAAAAGTTCTTTGTGCAAGGCCAACCAGCAATCAGATTCCTAATTAGAGTTGAGCAAAGTGCTGTGGTGAACTGTGGGTTTCTCTGAACCCAAGAATCTGGGGAGAAAGTCTAGCCATCTCAGCGGGGTCATTTTGTGCAGGACATACACTTCCGAGTCCCAGAGGGCATGTACACATGAGGCCGTGGCACAACTCTCTTCTTGTTGGGTCGACATCTTTTTTGCATTGAAATATCTCGTTGGAATCCTATATGTTGTGTAGTCACTTCTGTTTTCTTTGTCAGTATAGTATTACCAGGAGTTGTGCCTTTTTAAAAAAAATCTGTCTCCAGGATCTAGACATAAATCTAATTCATTATGTGACATAAATTTAAGTATATTGAATGCTGATATTTCGTGGTTTAGGTCCAGATAAAGACCATTCTGCTATTTGCTAGATTTCTCCTGGAGTCTTGGGAATCAAAATAGTAAGGAGGCACACAATGCTATATGCCCAGCACAGCTCTAAGAATCCTGAAAGTACTAACTCACTTAACTTCCACGAGGACCCTTTGAGGCAGGTTCAATCATTTTCCCCATTTCACAGGGAGGAAACCGAAGCACAGAGAAATTAAGTACCTGGCTCAAAGTTGCATGAGTGAGTGCTGGAGTCAGGGTTTGCTTGCTGTCAGGTTCTAGTCCATGCCTCTCCCCACCACCTGCCTCCTCGCTGGCCTTGAGCAGAGGAGGACCCTACATGCTGGCCTCGTGCCACAGGTCAGAGCACCCACATAGCACCACAGCCGAGAAGATGGCTCAATCTCTGCTCCCCTGGCTTTAGCTTTCTTCCTGATTGCCAGACGGGGCTTTCCAAGATCCACATTTCAAATTGAGACCTTCTGAAATGTAACCTTGAATAAAGAGATTATACTGGAATGTAAAAAATAAAGAACGTCGCTGTTCTTCATTCCCAGAACTGTGGTGAAAGCAGCAACAATGGCATTCTTGTCTCATCCAGTTGGAGACAAAGTACCCAACGCCACAGCACCCGAGGGGGATGCCACGGCAGTGCTTAGCTCATCTCCTACATAAGTCTCCATTTCTTGATTTTTTTTTTCAGAAATGTATACATCCTGAAACAGGGAGGACATTCTTCTAATTATATAATTTTTGTTTCCTCCTGTTTTCATTTGGTCTGATTCGTGAGTGTGAAAAGGTAAAGGCCCTTAATGGGTTTTCTTCAAATTTCCGTTTCATAATCTTAAAAAGAGATACATTTTTATCTATAGATGTTTGCTTTCAGTTAAAAATACAAAATGTAAATATGATAGTGTCAGGCTCTCTAAATGTTGTAATATACAGTTGAGTTAACCACATTGCAAAAGAAATGCTTCCATGTATTCCAGGGAGCTGGTCGTTTACACGGTGTTTCCTTCAGGGAACCCCAGCACGATGAGGAGACGACAGCATCAGAACAGTGGAAGAGGAAGGAAGGCAAAGACACAGCAGACCTGGGAGTCGGTGGGGAAAGAAAGAAAAATGAGACTGGAGAGAGAATTGAGGGAAGACTGAGAAGCCCCAGTGAAAGGCATTTTTTTCCAGAGCCACAGGAAAATTCAATGGCTCTCATGTGAAAGAAAGAAAAGAAAAAGCCGGCTCTGTGGGAGCATGAGCAGATGAGGTTATCAAGCTGTTGGGTTGTATTTCTATCCGTGGTTGGGAAGAGGTGCTCCTTGGGGTGATGCTGGCCCGGTGCTGGACCTCCTGTGTCCAGCTTCTCAATGAGGCACTCAGACGTTGCCAGCATGTCTGTTCACGCATTTCAGCAGGAAGGGTCAGAAAAGGGGGGAAATTCACAGATCCACTGGTGGTTTTATACTTTTCACATGGTGCTATAATTGTTTATTTGCCTACATGCCTCACTTGTTCATAAATTAGAGTGAAATAGCTGGGCTTTATTCAAATTTACATCTTCTTTGCATGGCATATAGTTGGCCCTCAATGTTGTTTATAGATGATTTGGGGTTAACAGGATCAACCACACTGCCCTGTATCAACCAAACTGCCCTATTAGGTAGCAGACACAATAAATGCTCATTGATTGAATAAAGTTTCCATACAATAGCAAGTCACATGTTCAAATGTTTAAGTTCTAGAAAAACAAACAAACAAACAAACAAACAAACAAAACCAAAGCAAACAGCGTAGAAGTCCAAGATCTTAATCACAGATTTTGTAAGACCTCCTAGAAGGAAGACTTAAAAGGAAAATAAAATGCTTGAGAATAATGAACAAATGTACTTCTGAAATATTAAGGAACAAAACAATGCCAAGCATTTCAGGATGCCTTCATCTGTATTCACCTTCCTAAGTTTGTTTCTCTTCTCTCTGAAAGTCGCCGAGACATTTCGGGGTTTCAAAAGTAAGTCTGAGCAACCGGCCCAGATGCCATAACCATACCTGGACACTGGTAAACAGTTTCCATTCTTATGGGTGTTGATAGGTATAATTTACATGACCCTCTGGTATATGTAAAGATAGATATATATGAAAGATATATATGTTACATATAATATATGATATATTTATATATAAAATACATATTAAGATGATCTAAGTTACAGAAAAATGTAGTTGCTGATTAAATTAAGAAGTAACATTCATAACCAGAGACTGCTGAGATTTTAAGATTAGTTTGTGTTGGTGTTCATTCTTCTTTTCCTGTTAGAACATTCTTCAAAGCTTTGATCAGACTGACGCCAAGCCAACCTGGAAGACACTTTGTTACTTTTCTCTTCTATCCCAGCTTAAGTGTCAATTATATGCCAGGAACTTTGCTGGGTTTTACATTCCTTTACTCATCGGCAACTAGAGTTGACTTTTCCTGGTTAGTACATAAATGATTTATTCTTGTGTGTGTTCGGAAAACTTGGTTCCATGACTGCCAAATGTCTTTTGAAGAAGCACTGTTGCACTGCTGCTCTTTTGAGAGGAATACTGAGATGCGAAGTAGGTCAGTTTTGTTCCCTGAATATTAGGATGAGTGTACATATTCTCCAACCGAATCTTGTATTTTAGTGCAGTGGAACTAAAAGGAGGGCAAACCATGTTCAATGGCTGAATGTTTTCTGCGGACCAGAGATGTTAATTTTGCAAAACAAAGGGTATGGGCTGTTCTTCCAAAAATGTCCTTTGAGAGTGGAGAGATGAAATTGCCATTGGAGCGAAGAGCCTGGACAGACAGGCTTACGACGCCAAGTCCCCAGACTCCTTTTGGCTTTACTCATCTGCTTTTACTTGTGCTGGTGAAGGGCCAGAATCAAACGTGAGTGGCTTTACTAATGATAGCTAACATTTATTGAGGACTTGCTATGTCCATGTGCTGACTGCTAAGTAAATGCTAAGTGCTTGGCATGGATTCTCTCCTTTACTCCTCAACAGTGATCTCATGGGCAAGGGTCTAGTAGTATTCTTGTTTTATGGATAAGGAAGCTTGAGCATCAGAAATATTAAGAAACATGCCTAAGATAAAATGGCAAGTAAATGTCCTTATTCACTCTGCAGCAAAGCTCCTAAAGAAGAGATTTGTATAACATGTGCATAACACTTTTATAGTTTATTAACCTTCTTTCACTGGCTTCATTTAATTTTACTCTTGCTTTATCCTGTGGGGATTGGTGACATTGTCCTTATTTTGTGATGAGAAAACAGAAGCTCAGAAAAATTCAATGGCTAACTTTGCTGATCTTAGGCAGAGAGGAGTTTCGCGATAAGTCAACTAGAGAACGCTCTGTGGCAGGTGGCTGAGCCTCTTATCCAGGGCAAACTGCCTTAGAAAGATAGAGAACAAAGAGCACTGAGCCGAGAGTCACTGACTCCTCTACCTTCCGTGTAACTTCTCTTTCCTCAATGGTAATATGTCTAGTTCCCAGGGCTCTTTTGACGTCAGAGTAGTTTTGTGAGAGTTGTGTATTGCCATGCAAACGTAAGTTATGAATGATATTATTAAACAGCTATTCTTCAGCTTTTTCTGAAAGCATCCCCATTCAGAGCTTAAACTTAAGGTGTGTTTATCCCTCCTGAACTGCATAAGGTTATGGAATAGGGCAGCACAGTTGAAATGAATTTAAAGAATTTTTCGTCCATTTCTCCAATTTCTTTTATTTTTTTGTTGAGGTATAATTGACATACAACATTAGTTTCATGTATATGAATAATGTTCCATATTTGTATATATAGTGAAATGATCACCACAATGCCTAGTTACTTTCTGTCACCATACATAGTTATGAAATTATTTTTGTGATGAGAACTCTTAAGATCTACTCTTTTAGCAACTTTCAAATATGCAGTACGGAGTCATTAACTATAGTGGACATGGTGTATGTTACTTACTTATAACTGGAACTTTATACCTTTAGACCTCCTTTACTCATTTTGTCCAGCTCCTGCCCTCTCCCTACCCTGCCTCTTACAACCACTAATCTTTTCTCTATATATATGAGCTTGGTATTCATTTGTTTGTTTGCTCGCTTGCTTGCTTTTTAGATTCTACATTAAGTGAGATCATAGCATATTTGTCTTTCTCTGTCTGACTTATTTTGGGTAACATAATGCCCTCAGGGTCCATCCATGTTTTGGCAAATGTCAAGACTTCATTCTTTTTTATGGCTGAGTAATAGTCCATTATATCTATATATATCACATTTTCTTTATTCATTCATCTGTGAATGTACCTTTAGGTTGTTTCCACACCTTGGCTATTGTTTAATACTGCAGTGAACATTGAGGTGCATATATCTTTTCCGGTTAGTGTTTTTGTTTTCTTCTGATAAATATCCTAAGTGGAATTACCAGATAATATGGTGTTTCCATTTTTAATTTTTTGAGGAATCTCTATACTGTTTTCCATTATGGCTGCACCAATTAACATTCCCACCAACAGGGCATAAGGGCTCCATTTTCTCTGCATCTGCACCAACACTCGTTATTTTTGTCTTTTTGATAACAGCCATTCTAACAAGTGTGAGGTGATATCTCATTGTGGTTGTAATTTGCAGTTCCCTGTTGATTAGTGATGTTGAGCATCTTTTCATGAACCTGTTAGCAATCTGTATGTCTTCTTCAGGGCAAAGATCTATTCAGGACCTCTGCTCATTTTTTAATTAGATTGTTTGAGGTTTTTTTTTGTTTGTTTTTGTTTGTTTGTTTGTTTGTTTGTTTGTTTGCTGTTGAGTTGTGTGAGTTCTTTGATATTAACCCCTTATCAGATATATGATAAGATATATTTGTAAGTATTTTCTCCCATTCAGTAGGTTGCCTTTGACTTTGTTGATGGTTTTGTTTCTCCAATTTCTATTTTCATAATATCGTCACTTACTTATAGAAGAATAAAAATTATGTAAGTGACTGGAAACAAAAAGAAAGACAAAAGAACTCAAGGAAAGCTGGCCAGATATTAATAAAAAAATATGTTACAAATATTCAAAATGTTTCAATCTGCCACCCTTGGAGGAAAAAAATAGTTCTTGGTTAAAGAACAAGACATCTTGTGGTTGTAGAATGTTGATAGTGAAAATATCTTCCAGGCACATTTTTTTTTTTTATTGTGCAAAACAAAGTTTAAACTTTATCGATAGAAATAACTCTTTGGTAGTAGTTTATTATATTCTTCCTGAAGACACTCAGAATGTCTGATGATGCAAGTTGAGTCTCGGTGGGAGCCCGGCTGGTGAGGTGACATGGGGTGGGCCCAGCTCCACTATCCTCTTTCCTAGAGCAGCATTCTGCTTCTTTCCTTTTGTTTTTTTCCCCTGATTCTTTAGCAAAAGACTTCTAGCTTGGGGAAAAAAAGAGTTTTTAGCCCACATTTACTATGTTTTTGAAGTAATAATGCCACATCTAGCTTAGCTCAAAGTATGAGGAAGCTGAATAAAACCTTTTGGTTCATGATAGCCAGTCATTTCACACACTGCTGAGTAAGCAAGGTTCCTCCTCTCTAAAGATTCATAGTGAATCCTTAACCCAACCCTTAAGAAAGTATTAAAGAAACTTCAGAGAATAGAGCTACGCAAAACACACCGCTAAAGACAGCATGCTATTAGCAGCAGGCATGCACTGGTCAAGGAATTAGATTACTCAAGGTGGTGACTCATTCAGCAACAATGTAGTGTTTGTGGTTGAAGAGAAACCTTTGCCAGAGAATGACTAAAATCTATTGGCAGTGTCTTAAAAGGAATCATGACTGGGCCTAAATCAGAGAATTTGCAAGTGTGCTTTTTTTTTTTTTTTCATCTTTTACTGATTCAAGACCAAGACGAGAGTAAGAAAACACCATCCCTGTTGACGTCTACTGTTACAGCATGGTCTCCAGGCTTTCCTGACAACCACTCACAATAGGGCCGAGTCCAGACACAGAGCTCCGTGTTTGGGCGTGGTCATGTGATTTGTGCGTGTGTGTGTGTGTGTGTGTGTGTGTGTGCACGTGCACATTTGTAGTTAGAACAAGCAAATCAGACTTATACAAACTGTTAGAGGTTTAATTTAAAGAAATGCTGAGATGAGAAAATTTCCAAATTTGGTAATTGTTTTAGTTTCCTAGGCCTGACATAACAAAAGTGCTACAGTATGGCTTAAACAACAGACAATTTATTGTCTCACAGTTCTGGAGGCTAGAAGTCCAAGATCAAGGTGGCGGGGTTGGTTCCTTCTGAGGGAGAATGTTTCATTTCTCTCTCTTAGCTTCTGGCAGACGGTGGTATTCCTTGGCTTATAGTGGAATCACCCTCTGCCTTCACCTATGTGGCATTCTCCCTGCGTATATCTCTGTCCAAATTTCACCTTTTCATAAAGGCACCAGTCCTATTGCATTAGGGGCCCACCCTGCTCTGATGTGACCTCATCTCAACTACATCTGTAATGACCCTAAGATCGCATTCTGAGGTACTAGGTCGGAAGGTGAGGGGCAGGGTGTGTGTGTAGGACTTTGACATATGGATTCAGCGGAGAGAGACAAAATTCAATCCATAACAGTTACTTATCTATCAGCCAGAAATCATTTATTACAAAAGTAATGGATTTTTTAAAAGTTTGTGGTAGTCGATGTGTCTTTATTAAGTCCAGAAGAAAAGTTCAGAGTTTTAAAAATTTGAATATATTTCATATATATGAGGAGTAATTATTTAAAAATGAAAGAGACTCTCTAACCCAAAACAGAGTAATTCAACTAAATGAATATTTTTTGGAATTATCTGGGTATAATGCTGTAGAAATACATTTGTTTTTATGAATATGAATGCCACACAAATGTCTCCCTGTAAACAATAGTGCAAAATATGAAATTTTTGCTTAACCAAAATGTGTAATAGAAGACAATCTGGTACCCCAACCTTCATTACTTCAAGATTTTAACCTTGAGGTTGCCCAACATTATTTTTTTCACGATAGTCTTGAAAAGGGAGCATGCATCTGTGTGAGCACATCCATGCATGCCCACACCCCGTGAATACAGGGTTCATATTTATGTCCGTGCTGTTTCTAACACTTAGAAGTCCGTTGTGTACATTAGGGTGAATATAGGCAGTCAAGAGAGAAAGTAACACTTGAGTCACCATAGTTAAAGAACAAGTAGCGGAAATGTTAAACCCAAGAATAAATGGAATTCTAGGCAAGTTTTAAGTCCCAGGAAAGTGTCAGACTTCTGAAATGAGGACTTTTATCTCTGATTCCAAGCATAAAAGAAGAGCATATAGACCCTTAAAGCACCTGACTGCCCAAAGTAATAACCCATCCCTTTAGCAGGAACTCATTCCTACCTATCCATGAGTTCTGCACATCCATATGTGAAGGTACAGCCTATCTTTGGTTGGATTAGAGGCTCAATAGGGAAGAGCTGGCATTCTTGGGACATCCAGTAGATGAAATTGACACTCTGACCTGTCTTTGGAGGAGCTTCTTTTGCTGAGCCGTGGTCCCAAACAGTCTACCAAAGCTCAAGACCGCTATTGTGCCACCATTCCTTACACAGAGATGAATTATAAGCAAATTCATTCATTAGGATCATGGCTACCCTCCTATTGTCAGTTATAATAGCTTGTTACTTCAAGTTCTTTCTAGCTTATTATAGTGCTAAGTATAGCACAAATTCATGCAAGCACAGCCAGATATGATTTTTCCAAGGAGGCTAAAGACAGAATCGTAACATTTTACAGTAAAAGGTGACCTTGGAAATCATCTTAGTTTTACAGATAATAACCTCATTTTACAGATAAGGAAATTAGGTTCTATAGAGGTTAAGTCATATGTCAAAAGTTAGCAACCAGGAAGTAACAGAACCAAGGTTTAAGCCCATTTCCCAACCTTTTCTTCTCTTCTGAAACTACAGCAAATGATAATCCCAGAGTCCTGTTGTAAACTAACAAAGAATTATCCTACAACAGGCCCTCAAATAGAACACTGTCTAGTGAATTAGCTGTTTGTTTTCTTTCTCTGTGGGCATTAGTCTCCAGGAGATATATTCAAAGCAGATGCCACTGACCTCTTTTTAATTTGTGGGCAATTCAAAAATTTCAAAACATTAAAAGTGTTGCTTAAAGGACAAAAGGAAGCAAATGTGGATTATTTGTGAAAAAGAAAAAAAAAAAAGGTAGATCCTCAGATGTACCTCACCCTTTTTTTTCCTCCACGTAATAATCCTCAAAGGATGTTATCAAATATTTATAAGATATGAACAGTTGCCAATATCAACAGGCCATATATTCCATACTCTCTCATTAAGATTTAGTTTACCAATAGAATAAATATGGAACTTATTTTAGATATCTACCACCCACCCAAAAGTAGTTTCATGTTTTGTATATAAGTAGTTTTCTCTTTGATTAATTCTGAGCTCTTTAAACCTTATGCCTCAAATAGTTCTCGTCATCTAAGAAGAAACGAAACGATATTTCCTACTTCAGAGATTTAGCACTGCTTCTGCCAGAAGTTGGTGAAGTGTTCTGTTGGCAAGTAGTGTAGGGCTGGGGCCTAAAAGAAATTAATTTGAGTGTATTTGGCTGATTTTAATAGCTTGACCTCTGAGTGTGTGAGCAGCAAGGCCAGGAGGCAGTGGCAGGCCATACACAACTGAATTAAAACGAAGCCCTGGCATCACTCAGGGAAGCCTTCCCACACCTGCTTCTCATTTCCTCTAGTTATTTCTGGTAATGAAAATTGGAACCGTTGCTATATATTTGGGGGTCTAGAAGGCCTATACATATTTCTTTCATAGAGTATGCTTGTGATTAAGTATATGTCTCCGTCTACAAAAAGATAAGACCTAAGTGTTCCTGGAAGAATAAAGAAAAAATCTTACAGAGTATTTCCTTAAAAATAGATGTTTTCTTCCCCAATTCCAGCTCTGCCATGCTGCAGCCTTCCTGTCTGCTGACATTTTCATCTACAATTCTCTTTACCTTTCTGCACACTGGCTTTTTCCTTCATTAGGGACTTAGATGGTAAAGTGGAATAATAATATCAGCTCACTTTAAAGAAGCTGAAGGATTTCTCAGAAAATTTGAAAGCATTTGGATGAGAGAGCAGCCCTTCCCTAATTTATTTTTCACGTGGGCTTGTTATTCTCCAGTCGTCTCCCAAGCAGTCCTGATGTCTGTATTAAAAAAAAAAAGAAAAAAAGATGGGATGTGTGGCTCAAAAATGCCAATTGGAGCCTTCCCTAGGGAGCTCTTAGCATAATTTGTGATGAGTTTAGGGCTGGAATTTGGCCCAGTCCTGAATCAGTCCTTAGGTGGTCTTGGCTCTTATTTTCATGTTGCTAGAGACAGCCTGCCCATCTTCTTATCATGTCTGCCTTCAATTGACATTCTGAAGTGCAGCTGTATTGATGATGGCTTTCCCCTCCCCTTTCTGGTAGCTACTTGGAATCTCATCGCCAAGGAGTAATAACATGATATATATTCATATGCACATATGCACAAGCTACTGTGTTCAGTATTTGCATTTGCCTACACGTCTGCTGTGCAAGGGTATGCCATACGAGAGAGTCAGCCTCCTCTCCCTCCCTGCCATGTGATGTCTATATATTTATGAGTAGAGGAGAGAGGAGCCCTTGGATATATGTATCTGCTTGCAATTTCCTAATGGAATCTGGCAAAAGAGCTTTGCAATAAGACAAGTTCCAGTAAAAAATTGTTCATGGAAGTGCTTTCCACTCATGCCTGTCAGAGCATTGAGAGGATTAATCATGAAATGAACCCTATTCTCTTCTGGTCAGCAAAGAATAACACTCAGTTGAAGAAGAGGATAATGTTATAATTTTATTCCTTTTTTAACTGGGCATACATCATGGGGGAAGAATGAACAAGTGAACAAGTGAACAAGATCCTGAAATGGGAAACGATCTTGTTATCGATGGCTAAGTTTTCTGCAGCTGACCTGGCTTTGGTACTGCCATTGCGGAGGCATAATACTAGGAATGTTCTTTAAGGAGAGAAAGTTTCCACTGGGATTAGAGGTGAATGGGCTTGAAATGTAGGGGGCTCTTCCCTCTAGGAGTTGCTATGGTGTTGAAAAGGCATTCTGAGATGAGGAGCCACAGTATTCAGAAACGGCTTCTTTGCCTCTATTAATGCCATGATCTTTTGTTGCCCTAGCCTATTCCTAAATGGACCATTTAAACCATGGGCCTTAAAGAAAACTTTTGCGAAGGTCCTCATTCTATGGATTCTCATATCCATACTCCTTAGACTTGTCTATCCTCCATCATGACCTCAGCTTAGCAAGGGCTGTCGGGATCAAGGGAATGCTGGTAAGGAGACTTAAGGTGGTTAGAGAGGGCAACATATGGGATCCACAAACCTTGGAAATGTCTAATTCTCTGTATGTAGATTTTTTAACTGAACCTTTATCTACCTGAGGTCCTTGTCCTCGAATGAATGCAAAAGAAGTAGCTTATTTGGGGAAGCCTTCGCCCAGTTCACCTGGGATGATGACAAGGCCCTTCGATGCCACATATCTCATTCCGAAGACACTCCATGGAATGCAGTGCTGCAATGTATCTACACAGCCTTAGGCAGAAAAGGAGCAGGAGAACATACTTCTAAGGAGCAAATTGATCTTTCACATTCTTCAAAAGGACAATTTTTTTTTCATTTATTTTTTTCCTTCAAATACAATCTTCCATTGTATCTGAGCAATTGCTAATAGATATAAAGATAAACGAAGACTATATTTCTCTAGAGTTCACCTGAGGGGCAGAGCCAAAGTAGAAATTCTTTTGCTGTGGACACTTTCAAAGGATTTTAATATTCCACATGACCTCTATCATTCTCCTCATGTGTACGTCCTGCCCTAGGCAACATGTGTGAAATTTGATAGTTAAACATCTGTTGTGGCAACACTCCAGGTATCTTAGGGAAGGATTCTGAGAGCTCCAGCAATGGCTATCAAGCCTAGCAGATGGCAGGATGGCTGTGAGGACAGGCTGATGATTCCGGAGTTGGTTCATATAAAACAGGCTGAGGAGGAAAAAAAAATGATAGCCACTTTCCAGCATTCAGAAGCTTCTCCACAGACTAAGCTTTGGAAGATTCCTCTAGTATGATACATGTCACTCAGGCCACATGTCTGTGCCCCATGAAAGGAGAGTGGCCTGAGTGCCTTCCTTACTGGGGGTGGGAGGCCAGAAATGGCAGCTTTACAAGTGTCCGAAAATGTGAGTCAAAGGAAGAGGAAATTATAGCTGATATTTATTAATAGTATTGTTCAAATTCTCTACATTTTTATGGATTTTTTTTTTTGTTTACTTATTTTATCAGTTGCTATGAGAGGAGGGGAAGTTAAAATCTCCAACTATGATTATAGAATTGTCTATTGCTCCCTTTGTCTATTTTATTTCCATACATTTTAAGCTCTGTTATGAGATGCATATACATTTATGACTGTTGTCTTTTTGTTGAATTATGTAAAGTCCCTCTTTTCCTCTGGCAAATTCTTTACAATGAAGACTACTTTATCTGATGTTTTTATAGCCATTCCAGCTTTCTTATTCTTACTGTTAGCATGTCATATCTTCAATTCATTTCAATCTATCTGAACCTTTATATTTAAAGTGTATTTCTTATAGGTAATATATAATAGGGTTTTCCTTTTTATCCATTCTGACCATCTCTACCTTTTATTTCAAGATGTTTAATCCACTTACATTTAATGTAATTATTGATATGGATGGATCTAGGTGTACCATTTTCCTATTCACTTTCTAATTGTACCAATTAACATTAATTGTGCACCAGTAAGAAGAATTACTAAGGCTTAGAAATTAGGAAAGATGGCTGCGTGCCCTCTCAAAGTCATCCTAGAGCATTGTCTAACAGACCTGCCTAAGGTTCAACTGAAGGCCAAGAGAAGATAACTTTGACTTACTATTTACTATTAAGGAAACTAGAGTGCGGAGAGGTTAGTTAACTCATCCAGGATCAACCAGGAGTAAGTACTGGAGTTGAAATTTAAAGCACCAGCTCATATATTTGATCACTTTACCATACTGCCTCCCATTGGTATTCACCCCATTATTAGGTTTATGGACAATTACCAGAGGAAGTAGGGACGGCTGTTGCTGCCTTTTGCTAACTGTAGTACCTGCAGATGGCATTTTCCGTTGAAAGGAAGGGCAGCTGTACAGCCCCTCAAGGCACACGTGAACTAAGCCCAGGGGTCCCAGGGCAGTGAGGCTCAGCCTGAAAGCAGAGGGTGTTTGTTCACTCTGTTGATTAGGAATCCCTCATGTGTACCACTGCCTAACACATGGCTAGATGCATAGGAAAGAAATGCTGTTTTCAGGAAATATTGCTGAGCATTCTGGTGACATGCGTTTGTTCTTCTGTTTTGATAGGCGAGTGAGTTGAGGTGAAAGGAAGAGTAGTATGACCAGCTATGAAAACACACTGATGTAACAAATGTTAGCGATGTTTTAGCACTTCCTCATGAAGCAGCATGACCTCTTGCCACCCAGACAGGCTTGCTCTTTAGTTTTCTCTTGCTCATTTGCCACAGCTGTTTGTTATTTTCTTAAATGTTAGGCTTTTTATAGCTCTTCAGTTACTTATAAAAAGTATCAGTTATTCAGGCCATAAGAGTCCTGGCTCAGTGCTAGTCTAATGAGCAGTGAGAACACTGAAGGCATATTTTTGTTGCTTCTATTTTCTCACTGCCCCCCCACCCACCCACCCCACTCTCACAAATTTCCCCTTTGGACTCAAATGACTCCGGATTTTTGGAATTCACTAAAAAGGCGAACCACCATTTGGTCTTCACTGCTTAAGAATAATTTGTTGCTGACTCACCTCGGTGCCGGTGTTAATGTTATTGGCTTTCTACCATTGCATGAAGAGTAGAGGAATGGGTGGGACCTCCTTACTCACAAGTCAAAGCTGCTCCTAGGGATTCAGAAGGGACTCAGACCCGTATGGATGCACCTGTGATCTCTACGAAAAAATTAAAGTTTCTTCTTTGTCACACAGAGGAAAAAAGCCCAGGACTTGGAGTGCCATCACTGAGTAAGTAGGTACTCTCTCTCCAATCTGCAGACATATGGAAAGCAGTTAGGACCAGTGACAGAAGGGATCCTGACAGAATCAGAAGGAAGATGCCAGAAAGCACAGTCAGGAATATGGACTACATTTATGTATTTGAAGAAACTGGACAGTCTCTCCTGGGCTTGGAGGCCTTTACGGTGGTGTCCGGGGAATACGTACATTCTACATAAGAACCACAAAATACTCAGGGAAATTGTTATGATCTTAGTGCAAGAGATGTCATTGAGCCAAGGCTGAGAAAATCTGTATGTATATTCTGGTGTGGAGGTTCCCCATCTGTGGGCCTCAGACCTTATGGGTACTTGGAATGATTGTAAGGTTTGTCACCAAGCATTTTTAGTTGATTTAATGAATAACTGCCCTACATAGATGTGTATTATTTTTTATAAGTAGGCAGATGCTGAAATGATTACCAAAATATTAATTTAAATACAATATCAAATTATTGGCACTTTAAAGAAAATCATGATTATTTATTTATTTTATTTATTTTGACCTTGATATAGCTAAAGGTTCAAAGCTGCTGTTCTAGCAAGTGATTGGCCTCATATCCAGAATATCTTACAAAGAAACTTTTTAGGAGCCATTGATCAATTATTTGGGTTGAAGAGGATCAGGTTATGGCTTTGTTTTCGAGAAAGCATACCTTCAGCCCATCCTTCTTGGTGCTGGAAGAGGTGAAGTCTTTCTTTTGAAAGGGAGGACAATTCACCTAGCATATTACCTGGGATGATGTGCAGAAACAGGTCTCCGTTAAACATATTTTGAGGTGGAAAATAGACTTCATTTCAACAAGCAGTGACCTGATTGATTCCAAGAGTCAATCTTGTAAAATGTCTATTTATAAAGCAAATTGTATATTTTTTTTAGCTCAGAGAATTTTATGTGTACCTATTGCAACTTGCTTTTAAGTGTCTATATAATAATAACAATGGCTAATATTTATTGAGCATTAAATACATGCCAGAAACCATTCTAAACACTTCACCCGTGTTAACTCAACAAACCTTTGTAGTAGCTATTATTGCTTTCATTTTATTAGTAAAGACATTAGACTCAGAGAGTGCAATAACCTGGCTTACAAGCACCTATGTGGCAGAGCCAGGATTTGAATCCAGACTGACTTTTGGGCCAGCATTCTATACTACCATACTATATTCATTTTACGTCAAAAGTCTGACTCAGATCTACAGCCATGCCACTCTGAATAAGCCCAATCCCGTCTGATCGCGGAAGCTAAGCAGGGTCGGGCCTGATTAGTACTTGAATGGGAGATCACCTAGGAAGACCAGGTGCTGTAGGTATAAAATACAAAAATAAAAAAAAAAAAATTTTAAAAATTTAAAAGTCTAACCCAAAGCTGTTTTTAAAAAAAAAAGAAAAATTATGAATTAACATTTTTAAAGAATTCCTTTCCCCTTTTTAATGTAGGATCTAACTTTTCTCTCTCATTTGAAAATTATTTAATTGTATTAAGAAAAAACTCTCTTTCTAGTTACATGAACAAGTATAAAAACTTGAGGAAATGCATGCGTTCCAGTTTTCCTAATCCTGTTTAATGAGAGTTCTCATTTCTTCCTTGAGGACATTGTCTCAGGGGCTCTGTGGCATAAATGTAGTAGTTTATATTTTCTTTTCTTGGCCTTAGTTCACCAATCTAAAGTGGGGCCACCTTTACTCTAAAACCATTTTTAAAATATGTGAATTAAAGAAGATATACAAATGACCAATAGGCACAAAGAGATATTGAGCATTAGTCATTAGGGAAGTACAAACTAAAATAATGAGATGCCATCGCATACACACTAGAATGGCAAAATGAAGAGAACTGACAATACCAAGTATTGGTGAAAATATAAAGAAACTGGAACTCTCAAACTTCTGCTGGTAGAAATGCGAAATGACAAAGCCACTTTCAGAAAAACAGTTTGGCAATTTGTCATAAGGTTAAATATACATTTATGATATGATTCATCAATCCCGCTTCTAGGTATTTACCCACGAGAAATGAAAACTATAACCCACACAAAGAAATGTACATGGGTGTTCATAGAAATTTTGTTCACAAAAGTCCTAAACTAGAAACAACCGAACTGTTTGTCAGTTGCTTCATGGATAAACTAATCGTGATATATTCATACAATGAAATATTACTTAGTAATAAAAAGGAATGAACTATTGCTAGACACAACAACATGGATAAATCTCAAAAGCAACATGCCAAGTGAAAGAAGCTGGACAAAAAAAAAAAAGACTATACTCTGTAATTTCATTTATATAAAAATCTAAAAAAGGCAAAGCCATTGTGATATAAACAGATCTGTAATTGTCAGGAGGTGGGCTTGGGAGCAGGGTGGGCATTGACCATAAAAGGGAATGAGGGAATTTTGGTGAATAATATGAATATTCTATATCTCGGTTGTACTGCAGTCATGTTTGTCAAAACTTATCAAGCTACACACTTTAAATCGCACCTCAATAAAGCTGATTAGGAAAAAAAATGTGTAGAGATCTTTGTGACTGAGCTGTGTATGAGACAATTACATTTTTAAAACTCCATGGTTAGCTTCTATTGATTTCAATCTAACTTATTTCACCCAATGTTTAATAAAAAAGTTTATGGCTTAAAATGTTTTTTTATCTGTCATCTTAAAATTGAAGTTATTTTTCGAACTGAAAAAAAAGGTGGTGTTTTGAATTTGATGTATAATAAATATTTGGTGAAAAAATAAAAATTGATGTAAATTTGTTCATAATCAAAATAACTCCATACTGTTTATTTGGTGATTTTACAGTCCCCTAAGGGTCAGTGCATCTCTATATTTGTTGATCTACTGTCACAAGACTATTGGAATTTTTATGGTCCTACCTGGGCGATATACTGATTGCCATGTAGAGCTCTCTAACACCAGAAATTCTCTATGTACAATAGAGGCTGAATCCAAAGACCTACTTGGTAACGTTTTAAGCTGAACTTAATTACAAGAAATCGATTGATTGTTTGAAGCAAAATAATAAACTATCCAGGTTATTTTGTAATTTTGCCTATGAGAACCAATAAAAAACAAAGTTTTTCCAATCATCATACCCCCTATAGATAAGAATATATATCTACTCACCCTCTCCTGCAGTCAAAAAATATTTATTAGGGGTTTACTTTGAGCAAGGCATTGCGCTAAGTACTATGGGAAATGCAAAGTTACTTAAGCTATGAGACTGCAGTCTTATTTAGTTAAAATTCTATACTTGGAAATTGATTGAAATGTCTATAAAATAGTATGAAATATTTGGTTTGGGCTATTTCAGGTACAGGAATCAAAAGACATGTATTCTGAAGTCAGAGTATTTTAAAGTGACTGTGGAGTGCTGGAAAGGGCACAATGGCAGGTTTCCTGCCAACCTGCCTCTCTGGTCTGAAGTGGCGCTATTAGAGGACTACTGTGTTAAGCATTCTCTTTTCCTTCTAGCCCTTATTCAAAGACAGATACTCTTGGAGAAAGTGACATGCTAACTTGCAAATTTCTTAATATTAATTAGGATTTTCAGATATCTCTTTTTGATGAGAGAGATAGCACTTGTTACTCCTCTACTGAGGGGCAAACTTTATCAACTCTGCTTAATGCTAGCTCCAGAAAGGCTTTGCAAGGCTATATTTGCTTTACCCAATAATAGCTAAGGATGGAAAGCTAACGATGGATGCATAGAGAATGGAGTTCTTACACGAAGTGTGGTCTCAGACTGGCATCAACATTACCTGGGAGGTTGTTTGAAATGCAAAATCTCAGCATCCACCCACAGACTGAACTGGAATCTGCATTTTAACAAGATCCTCAGGCATCTAAGCCACATTATAATGTTTCTTCGAACTCTGAAGCTTTTCTGCTTGTCGCTGCCTACCAGTGCTATGAACGTTTAAGGGCTTAATTTCTTTTGCTGGCATATTTTGGTATACACTACAGGTCAGGTATCTGATCCCTTCTACCAGGGAGAGCCTTGAACCCATTCAATAGGTTTCCTCTGAGATCTCTCCTGATTGTTTACTTACCTCTTGTAATTCAGTGAGCATCTTTGTAAATAAGAGGAAGAAATTGCAGGTATCTGAAAAGCTGGTACACATAGTCAAAGGGGGCTTAGATTGTGAGAGTCTGCTCTACAACACTCTTTATTTATTAAATGTTTGATGGAAATAATAAATGCTCTTCCTATCGGCTCGGAAATGGCTTTTGCATGACCCTGGTACAAATACATTTTGTGATACTTTCAAAGTACATGTTTTTGTTCCTGTCCGGTTTCTCTGTGTGTGTGTGTGTGTGTGTGTGTGTGTGTGTGTGTGTGTGAATCTATTTCTTCCAAGCTCTAGCTGACATCTGAGCACTTATCTCCTTTACACAAACAATGCACCTGAGGTGCAAGCTGACTGACTAGTGTCCTAAAGTGGTGTCTGTTCTCTCCACATCCTTTCAGGAGCTACTTGTCCACAGAGGTGGCCTGCACCCTTTGTTGTAAGAAGCCACTTACAACAGTGAAGAAAGTAGAGAAGTTGTGAGAAAGGGAAGCAGTAGCCAAGGCCTTGAATAAGTCATCTGACCTCCCTGAGCCTAGTTTTCCAACCTGTAAAATGGAAGGGTCACACCAGATGATATTTGAGGTCTTGCCCCACTCTAAAAGAAAAGTAGACTGGGAATTAGATTTGTGCAATCATGACACCCCTTTCATATTCATTCCCCTATGTAATCACCTTAACTCCAAAACAGAACTCCTTTTTTTTTTTTTTTAAAGATAAAGAAGCTGAGACCCAGAGGGGGTAAGTGACTTCCTCAATTTCACCCAACTCAGACGGCAGGGCCTACACTCAGGACTCAAACCAATGCATCGTAACTTCGCCCTCAAGTCTTTTCCACTACACCTCAACTATCAGCAATGTAGTCCATTTGCTTTGCTTAATAATGTTTTTTAAGGCTATGCAAAGGCCAAACAGTCAAAATCCATCTGCTGCTATAAGTGGGCTAAAAGAAACTAGCTTTAAAATGGTCTCTTAAAAGTATACAGAAGCAGAAAACATACAACAAATTTGGATCTTATTTGGATTAAACATTCTGAAGAGGGCAAAGTACTTTTCCAAACATTGCCTTTTAGTCTCAAAGCTCCCCTCGTAAGGTGGGCAGAGGCAAGTACTGTTAATGGCGTTTTGAAGAGAGAAAAACAGAAGAACAATGAAATGAGCTGCCTAAGATTTCTCAGTCAGAAGTGGACAGTAATTGCAGCTGTCCAGCATTTCTTTTTTTTCTTGTTTAGCTGCTTGTCCTGCTCACAGCCATCATGCTCCCTGTTCTCACGCCCTAGTGTAGCTATCCCTAGCTGGGGGCCTCAGAAACTAAGGGTATGTGGGGTCCTGTAAAAAACAACTAGGAAAGTGCAGAATGGAATGATGCCATGGATACCCTTAGGTGTTGATGACATGGGAAAGGATTTTTACATTCTATCCAAGACATCACTGGATTTAAATATTTTACTAGCTTCAGCTAAAATCTCAAATTTTTGGCCCTGCTAAAAACAGGTACTTATTTATCTGGAGTTTAATTACAAATATAGCTTTGTTCTGCATGGATAAAATGCAAAAAAGTGAAGAACAGTTAGCTAGAGTCAGAGCAAGTGAGAAAAACAGCTGCTTCCTTTTTTTTTTTTTTTTTCTTTTAAATAGTCATAACACCCAAGTAGCAAAGAGGCTAAGAGGGTAATTTAGTGTTGTGGTTAAGAGTGTGGGCATCAAACTGTGTTTGCATGTTAGCTCTGTCACTTACTAGCCCTTTGACCCCAAGAAAGTTATTTCTCTGGTCAGTTTCCTCATCTGTGAGGTGTGGATAATAATGGAAGCTACCTCCCAGGATTGTTGTGAGAGTTAAGTGAGTTAATATCTGCAAAGTGCTTATAGTAGAGCCTGGGTAATAGAAGGAACTCAACGAATTCCAACTATTATTGTTATTGTTATGTGAGGAGGAAAGAGGTAAACGTTTTGCTTTTATTTAATTTAAACCTAGTACTATATACCTGAATTCTGACACACCAAGTAAAAAACATACATTGCCAAATGAGCAACTCGGTATATTTGCCCAAACCAAGAAGTGAGTTGTATATAGGCTGGGAAACAGCCAGTTTATTTAAGGTAAACAAACATAGAAGATAATGCAAAGAAATGTATAATGCAAATAACCTAATATAAGGTTAGTAACCTAATCTATCGTTTGAAGTGATATGTGGCAACAGATAATCAAGGGCCTTCTTGAAATCCAGAAAAGGAGAAATCAGTTTTAAGACACTGAAGAAATACACTGTGTTTGGGAACAATAGAGTGTATAGTTATGAGAAGGACAGTCCCCTCATGACAAATAAATGTCTACTCTGGTTTATACATCAAATACATCTAATGTGTACAGTTAGTATAAGTCAGTTTACCTCATCTTAATTAATTAACTGCATGAACTAATAAATTCAAGTCCTGGAGCCAGCAATACTCTCCCTAGATTTGGGGGGGAATTCTCAGAGCACTACAGCCTGTGGAGTCTGGTCGCTGAATTTGTTCTACCTCTTTCTAGTGTAGCTCTCACTAGATATCAGAGTTTAAAAGATCTTGATTCTTATTTCAGTTCTACCAAAGTAATTATACCTTTTACTTTTTCTGCTTATGAGGAAAGACAAGAACACTATGGATGCCTTTGTGGAAAAACTGAGGTTACAAAAGACCACACTAAAGATAAATATTATAGTCACATGGAAAAGTTTCTCAGATGGTAAGAAGTGGCTGAGTATGGAGTTTATTGGAAAGTAATCAAAACAAGCAAACTTCTCAGAAAGATCCAAATGATCCTTGCATGAAATTTTAATTATACAATTGCCAATAATACATGTGGAGCTCCTCCTTTGGTGCTATCAAAGCAGTCCTTGGGTCACACAACAAAACTGGTTGTATTTCTTCATCATCATCCATTGTTTTTCATCTAAAAAAAAAAAATTCCGGAGTTTACCTCTTCACTCTGTGTGATTCTGATTTTTGGCAGTTCCAAAAAATCAAATCCATTCTCAAGAACTTAAAAATTTGCCACCACTGAAAAGTGAAAGGAACATGCATGGTTCAGGGGGTAACGTAAAGGCTGAGCAGTGGCATTGTCTCTAGAATTAAGGCAGAGCCTCTCAGGTGACTGGTCTGATGATATAACACTAACTAGTGTGTTTACTAAGGAGCGTAGTGTGCTACTAAGTGCACAGATTCTTGGAGCCTGTCTCTTGGATTGTCACCCTGACTCTGCCATTTACTGGCTGCACGACTTCGGGCAAGTTACTCAGTCTCCTTGTATCTTAATTTCCTCATTTGACAATGAGTTTAAATCTCATCAGGTTGTTATGAGGATTAAAGCAATTAATAAATATATTTAGAGTGCCTGGCACATAGTTACCATTATTATAAAGTTGGTTATTATTATACAATCAACCACCCTTTGTCCCAGTTTGTGAGAGCCAATTGCTGCCTCTGCCCACCTGGGGACCTAATGGAGTCCTTGCTTTCCCCAGTGGCGGCCCTGCTCTAATTCCCCAAGGCTGACTTTTTTCTTTCTCCTTTCTCTTTCCTTGCCTTCTTTCCCTCTCTCCCCTTCTCTTTTCTGTACATCTCTCTTTGTCTGTCTCAACTTTCTCTCTTGGGATACAGGTGACAATTAATTATGAACCTGTCATATATCTTTTTAGTTTTATGGATTCAGTGATTTGTAAATGTGCTTCCTTGTCTATTTGGTTTTATAATTCAGAAGAATTATAAGGAATCAGGGACCATATGTTCTATTTGTTTTAGTGTTATAGTGGTAGGTAGCATGGTATTTCATGCTGTGTGAATATTTGCATCTCAGAAGTATTAGTATTTGCAACTTGTAAAAGGTAGTGTTCAAAAAAAACTATTTTGAATGAAATGTACCATTTGAAAATATCTAATTCCAAATTTTGCGGAAGAAAACAACTTTTAAAACTGAGCAGAGTTTAAAAACATTATTCGTGTTATATACCTAAAGCAAAGTAATTTTTAAAAATAAAATGTTAGTGACAAAAAGCCACATTTCTATATATCCATTATTGAGGTTGTCACAAGGACTGAAATAGGTATAATTTCTTAGAGCTAAAATTAAAATTGGTCTATTCTCCTTTAGCCAGATGTTGGTGTTGGAACAATAAAATACATTGCTTAACAGCATGAGGCACCCACCAGGCTAATTTATGGGATTTGGAATGTTAAGGCCAATCAAGTGATCTAATTGTTTCAACAGTGCTAAAGGTTTTATAATAATCTTCAAGATCAGGGTTGTGCTAGTTTAAACTTCCCCTTTCCCACTTGCATCCCCTGCTTCCCTCTCTCTCTCCAAGCAGTTTTGTTCTATTGTGTTTGCCAGATCCAAGTTGTGTGGGGAACCTTTGAAGTGGGAGCCCGGGTTCCAGTCCTGGGGTAAGATTACATATGAAAATTCGTGGGGATCTTTCTGTAATTACCCTTTGTGCATTTTATAAAACCACTGCTGGGCTGGGAATGACTGACAGCCTTGACTCAGAGGGGAGGTGCGGATGGAAAAATGTGTTTGTGAGGTTCTGGTGGAATCGCTCAGGGAGAGGTCCCCAGGGGCACGTGGCACCACTTTGCCAGTCTTCCGTCTATGGAAACACCTTTGTTAGGCCCTCAGAGTCACTCACGGATGTTAACCTGAAGGACATGTTAAAAATCCGTTCTAACCAATGTCTTGTGAAACGAACTTGGACAACAAGAATGGATGCGGCCCTCCAAATTTGATTATTCAAAGCCCTGTAAATGCAAAGAGGGCAGTGTGATAGACGAGGAACGCCAGGCTCTATATGATGATCACTTACGCAGAGCCAGCGTCTCTGTCCACTGTTCTGCTAGATAAAGAGAGGCAGGGACATATGTGCTTTAGTATTTTTCCTCAGTGCATCCAAGTTGCTAATTTTTATAGTTATTGTAAAGAAAATATCAGCTTTCTAGTAGGCAGAACATTTTTTGCCTGAGTTAAAAAAAAAAAAAAAAAAGAATAGAAACAGCAGACAGGGTTTTATCTCAGCCTTTATAGACGGGTTTGCCAAACCGTTAACAAGTTAACATGCAAAATCTCTAAGTGCGAGGCTTAGGGTTATTGTCCTGGCTTTGTAGAGAGTACTTAAAAATTGTATGCCTGGCAAGTAAATCCACTGAGGACTGAATTTCATGGGGTGAGGGACCTTGTGATAAGGGAAAAGGGACAAGACAGAGAAATCATCTGGAGAGGGGTAAGGAAGAAGCAAGATGTCACAGCCAAACCATGTAGATCTTTTAGGATGAGAATCTACTGGATAAAGGACAAGGCGGAGATCTTAAGATGCTGCCACATGATTCTGTTTGCCAGCCTGCAGACCTGGTCAATGCTACTAGAAAAACACAGGACTTTCGGTCTGGTGTGTGTTGCCTGGACCTCAGAGTTGCTTTGTTTTGCCTTTCTTTTTTCCAGGTTGGGAGTGCTTTCCTTTTTCTTCTATATTCTTGTCCATTTTTTCTAATCGATCTTATCTCTCTGCGAGCCTCAGTTTCCTCTTCCGGAAAATAATAGGGAAAGATTAAATAAGCCGCTTCCAGGAAGAGAAGAGGCATACACTAAACATCCAGTTCTCTTTCTCTCCTTTTAAAATGTCCATCAGAGAGATTTTTTAACAGCATGCTGCCTGAAATTGTTAGCAAAGAGTGTCAAAGCACGCAGTTCCTCTGCAGGGGTTTGTTGCTCCCTGGAGTCCTTCGGTTGGGCACCTTGGCTGCCATGGAAAGGAGGGGTGGAGCCATCAATAGCACCAGCTTTTTGCTTCTCCCTCCCAGGACCATTCAAGTGGGCCTCTCATTCGCCTTCACAAAGAGGGTTGTGAAGTCCCACTAATTAACGCACAATGTTTAGCAAAGCCAAGCCTAGGTAAAAGCATGAGACATCTGTAATTTTGTCCCCTTTTCAACACAAGACCACTCATTTTCCAGAAGACAATTAAACCTGTTTCTGGGATCATAAACATGACACTTAAAGTCACCAGAAAGATCTGGTCCAGGCTCTTAGACCTGGGTTTAGGTACCTGTTCTGAGCTGTGTTTCCTTCTCTTCTCTCACCTCCCTCCCTTCTCCCTCCCATCTCCCTCCTGGGGAGTGCAAGTAGAGTGGAAGTGGATGATGTGTAGCTCTAACTGCAAATTGGGAGGGGGTGATTTTCCATACCAAAGCCATTGTTCCCCAACCCCCATCCCCTGAGAGTATGGGAAATGTATTCTTAATAAACCTCCCCTGTAGAACTCATAAGATGGAGATGGAGAGAATTTGCTTCACTTCCCTTCTGGTTAAAGGGCTCTTTAACTCAAAGATCTCCATCTTGGCAATTTCCTATGCACCGTTTCCATTAATGACAAGCTTGGATGACTGCTTCAAATAACATGACTTGAGGAACTTTGTTTAAACAAGCATAAAAACTTTGGACTGAAAACTATTTAGGTGACAAGTGATTTGGAATAACGAACAGATTATTTTAACACTTGAGATCTAGTGAGAGCTTGTTTGCTCTCCTTTGTTATTATTCTATATGGGTACGGAAGTGGGCATGGGCTGTTTAGTGCAGATTCGGAGTCCGCGTGGGAAGGGTGGGAGCTGGAGGTGGGATTGATGGGTGAACCGTGTCACGGGAAAGGAACTGTGCCCTGACTGACTTAATTATTTGCAAGGTTGGTTCAGAAAAGTCATTTCCTTCAATCATTCAGATTAAAAAGTAATTATCTTTGGAACACCCACCCTCCCATTCATAAAAGCAGCAACTTCTCTTTCACATAGAAGCTTACCCTGGCTTCCCCCTTTCACGAACATACTTACCTCTCTTTTGACACCCCTTCCTAAAATGACTGCTGCTGTCAGGAGAGGTGAAAAAACGGTATGTTTCTAGGCCAGCAACATATTTAAGTTAACCCCGGAAAAACACTGGTTTTCATCCTCCATTGATCGACGAGTATTTATTTTTGTGACTGGCTTGATATTAGCTAGAGAGCACGGGTGAAAAAATCCGCAAGGCAAATGCTTTAGAATTTGATTCAATGTATAAGAGGAAACCTTTACTGCAAGACCAACTCTACATATCAAATGTAGTTTAAAACCCACCATCTCTTTAGGAGTAATGACACTTCAGCAGAAAACTAAGATCTTGTCCTCAAATTAAGATAGATTTCGATACACCCCACCTTGTATTGATGTTGCATTTTTTACCTCTAATCATTTAGTCAAAACTGCCCAGTGTTGAAAGATGCTTCTGTCCTCATGCCATAATGGAAAATAAATAAATTTTTAAACACCTATCCTGAGCCAAAGCCTACCTTAGGCCTCCTTGTTTTACCAAGTCACACTCTTACAGCTTGGGGCACAAGGAGTGGTGAATTCAGGCTGATATATTTCTCCAGCATACATTAGCATAGCTGTAGCTCTAAAATAGTGTCATATTTTCTCATTAGCTGGTAAATAACTGTGCTCTATGCCCTTTGGGTATCCCTCCCTAGGACCACCTGGACCACCCCCAGATGTAGCAACCGAGGGGTTAATGTCTGGCACAGGCTGGGGCCTAGGGGGGGGGGTGGGGAGGAACCAGCTTGGCTCTTTGACCCCCTTTCCCTCCCAGTTGTTAACTGATTTGAATAGCATCCCTGGCTTGCATTCTTCGTGTTAAAAATGACTGATCATACATCTACTTTCCTCACTATTTCAGGAGAATGCTTAAATTTTATGGTGACATCAATAGTCCTCTGCTACTTGGGTAAAGAAAGAGCCACTAATTAGACATTACTCCTAGGAATTTGTTTCAGTCATGCACTTAGCTTCTTTCCTCTTATTCAACTGGGGTTTGATCCCTAGGGACACAGGCATTTATTCAACAATTTAGACCAGTTAATTAAAGCTTCAAAGCCTCTGTAAATACAATTCTTCCTCTACAGCAGCAGAACACTTGGTATGCATGCATGGTAGGAGAAGAAGGAAAAGCACAAAGTAGACTTTAAAAAGGAGGTGGCCCCATTCCTTCATGTTTTGCGATGGCTTCCAAGTGGAGCCAAATTGTGAGACATGAGGAAGGACCCAGAGTGGTCATGATCTTGGAGTCTTACCTCAGCCAATCTCTGGTATCATTTGGAGCTGGAGGTCAAGTTTGTTCAAGGGCCTCCCCAGCTGAATTCTCATGAAAAGTATAGAAGCTGCGAGTGTGTAGACTATTTTTTTTTTTAAATCTTCAGGAGAACACTCTACAATCTGTTGTTTGCTGTTTTCTTTGTATAAGTTTGCATATTTGAATGAATATATGACAAGCTATTCCAAAAGATGGGAATATTTTCAAATATTGAAAGTTAAGTGACTTTGAAGTTAAATAAGTAAATAATGACAAGAAGTGGTCATGGTCTGTTAGCAGGGGTATATATGCTTCAAACTTCAAATGAAGAAGAGGGAGTATTAGAGGTAGAGCAAACCTTGGACCTAAATGAGCTTGGATCATTGATGGTCTACCAACCAAACCGAAGGGAAAGTCTATAGTAATTAGTGTAGTGTTTTTAAACTTGAGTAACTCACGGATCTGCTCAAAGAAAATTTTTCAAAGAAAAAAAAATTCTTTGGAGTCCCAGTATTAATCTAAAATAATGTTACATAAATAGGACAAACAAAAACAAGACAACTTCATGCTTAAATCTCTTATACAATTTTTAAAAGAAACTTATAAATTAAGTACAAATAAAACTAAATATAAAGAAAGTTTAAATTCACGATGTTAATTTAATATTGACAGATGAGGTTTTGCTGAGAATAAAATGCCTCTTGCCATCGGCATATGGTTTTGCCCACTATGACACACATTCTTTTGAGTTCAGTATTTCTCTACTACTTTGAGCTTTTGTGAGTGACTCAATTCTCCCACTCTTTTTCTCCATTCTTAAAAATCCATCATTGTATAGCATATTGTGATAGCATTTGGACTTCACTTGGTGTGAACACATTATTTATGTATCCAGGCCCCTTTTCTTTCACAGCTCTGATGTTGAAGTAGTATTACTTGATGATTATATAATTATAAATGCACAGGCAAACACAAACCTTGAAATTGTATGGCATTTCTTGGTAATAATTAAAATAATGAGTAACTTTATTATAAAGTGCTTACTGTGCACTAGACACTGTTCCAAGTGCTTTATGTGTTTTCATCCATGTAACCCTCACTACCACCCTACGAAGAAGCCCCATTGTACAGATGAGGAAACTAAGGTAGTGAGAAGTTTCCAAGGTTACACAGCTAGTAAGGAGCAAAGCCAGGAGGTAAACACAAGCACTCTGTTCTAAAACCAGACTCTTAACCACTTTGCTCTATAGTTGCTCATAGGTAACCAAAGTCCAGTAATTTTTTATGAAATAGAATAAAAACACAAAAGAAAAATTTCTCCTAGGACCTCTGAAAATCATCTGCGAGCCCTAACTTGAGAAACAATCATTCAATTCTCTACTCTTAAGCTCTTTCTATTTCTAGACATAATTATAATATAGTGTTCTTTCATTCTTTAAAGCATAAAAATATGTCCTGATTTCATGATTACTTCAGTTAACCATTTTTTAAGGCTATAGCACTGTATTAGTTAATTGGTATAAAAGCCCTGCTAGTAATAGAGATGATTAAAGAGATGACATGTAGACACATTAAAATGAACATATCTATATAGTCTTAAAAAGGATAAGAAATTATAGATAGATGTGGATTCAGTCTCATTGTCTTAGCTAAGAACGGTAATGAGGGTAAGTATTCTGAGATGAGTGCATTAAACTCTGAGAGATACTAGGAGAGGACTGGTTAGCTAGAATTTTGAAAGGGAAGGCTGGGTGCAGAAACCTACCCAAATCCGCCCTGCCCTGGGGGTGACGGCTGGCAAAAAAATCTGGAGACAATAATTAGAAGTTGTAACTAACCTGGGCTCTAATGGAGGTTTTGAGAAATCTGAGAGTGACAGAGTGGGAATGTTAAAGAAATAAAAATAGAAAATCATCTTAGCCTTTTGCCCTTGGCTGATATATATAACCTAAATACTGAACCAGTTAGATATTAGCTCAAGTTTATTCCTCACTTGTCTATGTCTTCAACAGGTTCATCTCTTTCATCGCTGTTTGTCTGAGATTGTAAATGAAGACAAACTGGGAAGGATATTGAACCTACTCCACACATCACAATACCGTAAAAAGGCATAATAAAGGCCTTTTGAATGCTGCAACAATAAAAATTATTTATTGAGCACCTACCATATGCTAAGCTCTCTGCTAGCTGGAGATGGACAGAAAGATGAGTAACTTATGGTTCCTACTGTCAAGACATTTCCTAGGGTAAGATAGTGGTACATGAGAATGGAACAGACACTAAGGCCTGCCACTGATAGTGTGGTGGCTAAGCATGGATTGTACGGTAGAAGCAATTCCAATAGCAGCTCTAGCCACTGGCTGGGTTCCCTTGACCAAGCTAACCTTATTTCCTCATCTGTAAAAGGAGATGATGATAATAATAGTACCCACACCATAGGGTTGTTGTGAAAACTAAATGAGATGATACGAATGCAATGCTTAAGAATGTCTTCTATGCAGAACCTTGCTTATCAAATGTGAACCTGTAGCTGCCGAGGCTCATGACCATGTCTGACCAAGGGTGTGCTTTTGATTTTGCCGGAGTCACCTCAGCATGGTTCGTTGGAAGATGAGGAGAGAAGCCTGGAGAGGCAACCCTAATTAGTGGTGCCTGGGGTCAGTGTGTGCAGGCACCGCTGCCCTCTACTGGACACAATCCTCACAGATCTCTGAGAAACACCCAAATAGTATTGGTAGTCTCTTGTTCCAACACCTTGTCTTTATAGCCCATCTGAGGTCATTTTTCCTCTTTCCAGATACTTGGGAGCCAGAGGAAATTCTATTGTCTGCCAGCCTCAGGTCCTCACCTGCTTTTAACTAATATGGAGTCTGGACAGGTATTGATTTTTCTGCTTTTCTCCGACTGCACTCATCAGTCATTTTATATTACTGGAGAGTCCATTAGCAATAAAAATAAAGGATGGAAGTCACAAAGCCCATTAGAGAAACTTACTCTGTATCGCTGGGGTGAGGGAAACAATTAAAAGCACGTCATCTTATAAACATTCTAATAGAGTTATTAGAAAAGTGAATAAACCGAGGATGTGATTGTCAAGGGATGAAATGAAATCCTCCTTGGTAAGTAGTCAGCTAGAAGGGAGTGAGTGCCCCGACGTTCCGCAACATTGTGCTAGGCATGGAGCTCGAACGCTGTACGTGGGTGAGATGGGAATACCAGCATAAAAGAACATTACACAACGGAGATTCAGCCATAGGCTCGCGCATGAATGAATTTCAGAGCTAATATGAGCAAAAGGAGTTGATTAAATATAAAGGGGAAGGGGTGGTAGTACAACCCTGACTAGGAAATTTAGGTAAGTTCAGGAAACAAAGCCATGTCTCCACTAAGTTAGGCAGCTTTGTTCCAGTTGTGCAGATGGTCAACGAAATTTGCTCAGTTGCCCGATGGGGAGCTGAGAAAGGGACAACAATGCAGGAAAAGACTAGGAATTCGATGCTTGCTGACTGAATGGGGTCCTCACACTTCCTGGATTGGTATGAGAGCTATTGCGTGTGAGTGACTAGCAGTATCCTTGGCACATGTTGGCACTCAAAAAGTGTTAATTCCCTCTCTCCTTCCCCTGTCATTGGGAGAGTGTATACAATCTATTGTAAATATTGTGAATATAATGAAAATCGTGCAGCAATTTATTTAATTTGCTTTTATTTTCATAGCTTCCGAGTATAAACAGTTTTCACACTAAGGGCTATTTGGAAATTCTCTTCAGGTGAGCATTAAGTATATGTTAAATTGTCTGACCCTCTTTGGTCTGGAAAGCAATAAATATTTCTACAAACCCCTGTTATAGGTGGCAAAATTTACATTTTGTTCACTCATACTCGCTGACACAACAAGTTGTTCCACATTGTACTAGGTTTTTCTACCTATTATAAAGTTGCTCCACAGTATGTTTTTTTCTCCTGATTATAATGTATTGTCTATAAAGAGTGTAACAGCAATACCGAGGATAATTTTTAAGAATTCACAATTCCACCTCTCTAGCATTTGAAGTATTTACATTTTCCATGTTCTTCCAATCTTTATGCATATGCATATTTACTTTTTACATAGAATCTTGCACTTTGCTTTTTCATTTGATGTTATTGTATATACATTTTAATGCTGCTTCATGGGCGTCATAATTATAGTATTTAATAGTTGCAAAATATTTCATTACGTTTGTCTTATAACTTACTAAGTCAATTCTCAGAGGCATTAAAGATATTTTACTAATTTTTTTTTTTACCATTATAAACAATATCAACATAGTTATAAGTTTTTTCCTCCCCTTCAGTTACTTCCTCTGAATAAATTCCCAGGAGTTGAGTTATGGTTCTCGACATACATTATTTGCCTAAAAGATTGTAAATATTTTATTCTGCCGGGAGTAGTGAATGAGACTTCTCTTATTTATCATTTTATAGCATTTGATATTGCTGACCAAATACTCTCTCTCCTTGGGTTCCCTGGGTGCCATCCCCTTCTAGTTTTTCATCTACCTCTCTAGCTATTCTTTCTTAGTTTTCTCTGTAGCCTCCTATGCCTCTATTTTTACCTTCAATATCTGTGTCCATGGGGCTCAGTCCTGGACCGTCTGCTCTTCTCATTTTTTACATTCCCTTTGGAACATCCATTCCCTTTGGAACATCCATTCCCTCTACAGTGGACTTTAATTACTGCATCACTGGTTACATCATATCCCTATGCATCGGTCTTATATCCAAATGTCTATGGACATTCTGCTTTCTCTGCCTCTAGTCTCGTTCCCTCAGAACTGTTCTTCATACTGCAGCCAGCATCATCTCCCAACGTGTCAGCTGGATCATGTCATCTTCTGGGAAAAATTCTTCAATGGATTTCTATTGCTCTTAGGAAATAACTGAGATTCTGAAACAAGGATCCCGAGAGCCTTCATGGTATGACCCCTGCCTGTTTTTACTGCTGCTCTCTCTCTCCCATTCCATGCTCCTGCCATTTCTTTGTATGTACGATGGCTTCCATTTTACCTACGTGCCTGTCAACACCTTTCTTCCATCTCTTTGTCTAACTGACTTTTATTCATCCTTCATGGCTCAGAGAGGCCTTTCTTGAGCACTAGATAAATTTAGATTTCTTTGTTATATGTTCTCCAAGCTCCTTTCTCAGTCATACCACTTGCTACACTTTATTGAAGCCCATTTCCAGGTATATCATTTCCAGAGCACCTCTGGCCTGCCCTGTGCATATGGACCAAATGAGCTCCTACGCCCAAACAAAGCTCTCAGCATCAGGGGCTTACAGTGAGAGGCGAGTACCGAGGCCATGGACACTGAGGGCCTGTGTGTGAGGCACTGATAGCCTCTGCCGCAGTCTGCCTCTCACATTGCTCAAATGCACTCATGCTCCAGATTAAATTCACTTTGGCCTGATTCGTCAAGGTGGTGGCTTACCCCACACTATCTAGTGTTCTTCTCAGTTTAAAAAAAAAGAGAGAGAGAGAGACTTACCAAAGGAAGACTGATGGGACGGCTAGAGTTCCTGACGCTGCCCTGAGGCATGACTGATATTCATCTTCAAGAATGGCAGTTTTGCTGGTGTAGATTTCTTGCCCATTGGGATAACCCTGAAATTCCCCCCTGAGGATCCGAGCCTCTGGTTACCAAGTTTTTGTCAGGCTCTGACTGCTTCTGGTTATTGTGCTTTTAAAGAATAGGAAGCACAAATTTCCTAATGGGGTCACTTAGATAAGGTCGCTTGGATTAGTGATAAGAGGGTTCACTTCTGCCCTGTATTCAAAGTATTCAAAGTATATTGTGCATCTTGAATGATGACTTTATACCAAACTTGGCACCTTAGCTGGACCCTGTAGAGGCCTTTCTGACACTCCCAAGCTGGTAACCCCCAGCTTGTGCAGTGTATGAAAAGTATAATGGCTGCTGAGGTCATAGGCCATCATGGTACTTCCTGTGCTGTGACATCAGCCCCTAGGTCTAAGGAGATATGATGTGTGGTTGATCTTATGTCAACAAATCAGATACTCGGGAAGCTCTCAGATGGTGGACTGGCCAAGATGTTGTGGGCAGGGAAGGTAGACTTATTCTATGAACACATATCAATCTCAGGAAAGACAAATGACTGCCCCATTCCCACCTGGGGATGATGTGCAGATCTGGTAAAATCACCTCACCACCAAGTGGCTGGTTGGTCTCCTCAGGGAATGGTATCATATCAGGTCCTCAGCGTTGGTGTCTGATACTGACAGATCAGACACTCAGCAGAAGCAGGAATGAGATCAACCCTGGTGCTTGATCTTTCAGCCTTCTACTAATTGCTCTTCACTCTTTTAGGCACCTCACCATAAACAGGCAGACACATGTAGTAATGAGATGTCTCTAACGATCTTTTTCACAAACTAGGTGCTCTTATCTCTTGCTCTCTCTTCAAAGGGTACTTTCCCCAGATGTGCTTGGGATCCAAGCTGAAAGATCACATTGTACTTCAAAAAGTCTACAAGAAAAGAAATTAGATCAAAGCTAAACTAAAACTAAAACTTCTGGGGGATGAGGTAGGAGATCCTGGCCTGGAAGAACAAAGTGACATTGATGGCAGGGGCGTGGGTCAGGGAGGAGGGGCAGCTGCCCCAACAGCTCAATTTTATTTAGTCACCAGTTTGTTGTAAGCAATTAACTCTGAAGACCCATTTTTGCAAAAGGTCAGTTAGCCTCCTTGTATTGCTCTTGCAGTGGTTGTGTAATGTTCCGAAGCTCATTGCCGCAGGAAAATGTCTTTTTCCCCCCAATATCCCCAATGCCTGACCCAGTGCCCTGCTCAAAGTGTCAAATAAATACATATTTGTTGAATAAAGGAATAAACAAATGAACGAATGAATGAACGAAGTCTTTGATAGATAGAGGACACTTTGTAGGAATCATTTGAATAGCAAGCTTCTTTAACCTTTTTAACCCAGGACTTGATTGAAGAACTTTGTTTAGACGCGGCACTTCGAGTGCATGCTGTCTGATAAAGGGAAGCATAGTATAAATGAATAATGCCTTTCGCAGTGTCTGAGTCACCTCACACCTCTCCATCTCATCTGATAACAGTCCTTGGCAGATCTGCCCTTTTGCTGGGGATTCCCCTGGGCTCTCACCTCTTGCCTCCCACTGTGTATGCTACCTCATCGCATAGTGCATCAGGTTGCTAGGCGCCTGAATGTAAGCACAGACCAGGCAGAAATGGGGGGAATGCGAGGGCAGTTTTACAGCCGTGACACCACCTGACAATAGGCACATTTTACGTCATGATATTTTTTTATGCTGACAAAATTAGAAAGCTGGGAAATAATGGGAAAGCTGACTACTACGGTGATGTTGAAAAGGAAATCATTTGTATCGATGAGACATTGTCATTATATAGGTTGGTTTAACCCAATCATCTGCCTCCTCTCCCCACCCACAAAGATTATCTTCTTCTAACACATTGTGGAGGAGGTTGTATTAGTGCAAGCTGTAGCTGTCTCTCCCATGCTGTCTCCTTTACACCCTCCCCTCAAACATCCTCCCCCCAACAGCGAGACAACAGGACTATGACAAATGGGGTTCATCACAGCACCTAAGCTTTGACACAACAACATCATCTTTATCTTCAGTTAGATAAAAATTAGCAAGGGCTTTCTCCCGCAAGAATCTCTCTAGTAAATAAAGCTCAAACAGTAGAGGTTTAATAGAAGTTTATTTTGAAAACTGTTAAATAAAAGGTAAGCAAAAATCGGTATATTACCTGCCCCCTAAAAACATGTGAGCAAAGGCCTTGTCATCTTTGCCCAGAGACGCTAACTTAGTTTGTGCAGTGGGAAGTCTACCTGCATTCCAGTGCTAGCTCTGAGAAGCTGTGTGATCCTGGTAAGCTTGTGCTTTCCTGGACCTTGGTGTCCTCCTCTGGTGACTATGTAGTTTGGACTTTCTCTTCATCCTTCCTTCATTCCCTCCCTCCCTCCTTTCTTCATCAGTTTTTCATTCATTCGTTTATTCCCTCCTTCTCTCTCTCTCTCTCTCCTTCTTTTAACATAGGAAACTTTTCTTCAAATCTTTTAAGAAATCTCTTAAGAAAGGAAAACTAATATATATATATAAGGAATATCATCATGGGTCTTCTCTGGTGGAGTGAAGCAAGAGAGAGGTCAGAGGTGTCCCTTCCCTTCAGCCTCTGAAGCACGTCGCAGGAACCCCTAGGGTCCAACTGGAAAAGCCTCTAGCTCTGGGCATTTATGATGCGCAAACATTCTGAGAGAGCTGCTTTCCTAGTCTTGCCAGTCAGAGAAGAGGGAGACTTTTCTGACTAGGAAGATCATGAGTTTGGGAATACCCATTCCAGCCAGTTTTCTAAACACTAACTTGAGTCCGAGTCCCTGTTTTTTAAAGGACTTGGGATTCCCAATTGTAGAAAATTATCCTAAATCATTTACCTTCATGATGTGGCCAACCCAATGGCCAGCATTTCTCTGTACAAACTCCCCTGGCAAGCCTTCAGAATAAAAGAGAAAGAGAAACAGCCACAGGAGAGATTTCCTCCAGGGCATTTGAAGAGATTGCCAGGCTGAGATGAGAGGCACCACCTTGTACTTCATTAATAGAGATAACACAAAAGCCCAGCTCTAAGGCGGAGTATCTCAGCTCTCAACTGGCATGCCCTTTGGCCTCCAGGAGCCAGGCAGCTTCCTTTGGGCAGGGATGGCCTCACACTCCCACCATTCTGATGTCCAAATATTACAGCTTCTTTCCTGATTAATAGGGACAGGTATTGCAAGTGTTGTCCAATACGCAATTGCTACACCTTGGAAAACAAGTAGGAGAATCCTCCTACCACACAACACAGGAGACAGGTATACAGCAGGCACTCCATAAATATTTGTTCAGTTAATGAAAAGATGAATGGATGAAATTCTTCACGTCTGTATTTCTTTTGGAGACCTGCTGGTGGAAACCGGGTTCTGAACATCTTTTTGATCCATTCAACTGAGTTACGAAAAAGGGGGGAAAAAATGACAACACAAATGAAACCAGGAGCCGGCATAGAAAGAGTAAACTGATTAGGCTTCCCGGGTAATTGTGTACCCGATGCTTGCCGACTTGGGCGATGACAGCGTGCCACTTGCCTGCCTGCAGCGGGTGCGTGGGCGGCCGGGCAGCCCTCAGGATGCTGCTGCAGGGCGCGCTGCCACCTTATCAAGATTTCCAGGCCTCGGAAGGCTTCTCACACGCAGGTGCGGGCATTCCCCGGGCATGCATCCGCGGCCTCTGCCTCCCGGTCGCCCTGCGCTGTTGTCCCTCTTCCTGGCTAACCACACGCTGCTGTCCTCTCCAGAGAGTGGAGCATCTTTCCTGCACCTTTCTTGATGTTGCACCGACAGCCCCATGGCCCTCCCCTGCTCTGAGAGGGAAAGCCACAAGGGAGGCCCCCAGAGGAAATTCTAGGCATTCTCCAGGGTTAGCATGTGCTTGATTGAGCCTGATTATTTCTGATCGCTGTCACTGGGCCTAGAGCAAAGTGTAAGTCATAAAAGACCTGGCCTCGTGGGTGAGAGTGAAGCATGTCTGCGTGGGGAGCAGCAGGAGTGGAAAACCCGCGTTTGTGTGGGCAGCGGGGGAGGGGGGTGTCTTTTTTTCTTTCTTTTTTTTTTTTTAAAGATATTTTGAGATTTTTGCTTTCTCCACTCGCCTCAGCGGCCCATGTTGGTTATGCAGATTCCAAAAGGTTCCAGAAGCTATTTGGGTAGTGATCCACAGCTTTTCACAAAACAAGCACAGAGTCAAAACAAAAACCAAAAACCCAGTAGAAGTCACCTGGTTCAATTCTCTTGGGGTCCACACCAAAAATCCCATGAAGCTTAATTTGATATTTTAAGACCTTTAGTTCTAAGTTTTCCTCAGCTGTCCCTCTCTGTGCCCCTCGGTATAAAGAAGAGTCAGCGCAAAAGGCCAGCTCCCTGTATGACCTCTGATTTCCAAAGGTCTGCCTCTCACAACCTCCTCTTCGAAGCCTTGAGTTCTCTCTCTGCTGCTTCCCTGCATAAGGGCTTCTGCCAGGGATGGGGATCTCCACCCAGAGGCTATCTTTGCCATCCTCTTGATTCAGGTGCCTGCAGCCCAGGCAATCACAAACCCTCTGATTCGCTTTTAAAGGAACACAAACAGTTGTTAAATAGCAAATTAGCCTTCGAAAGAGCTGGGCTGACTTTAAGAAAGGATGTGATAGCAACAGTTTATCTCTGACATTCTCCCCTCAGATTGTCTGTCCGGCGCACTCTCTTTCTTCAAGTCCCCGGCTCTCCACAGCTGAGGCTGTCTGCTTCCCACATCCTTCCCCCTCTGCCTGACTGTTTCTCTCAACACCCTCCTTTCCTTTCTGCCACCCCATCCCGTGTCCATACTGCCTCCCCTTTAACCCATCATAGCAAGTAGTACAAATGTCAGTTTTGACACATGGACATAGCTATGAACAATGTTGCTTGATTCTTAAAATGTGGCAGGGGAAAACTTCTATATTAATTTTCTAAAAGAAGAAACAAATACTCAAACCAGCCACGTTGCTGTAGCTGTTTACTTCGCTGGACCTCTGATGGAAATCCACTGTGGCGAAGACCTGACTGGGGCCGCAGGAGGGACAGCAGGACTGCCTTGACGCTGTCCTCCTTAGGGCTGTCCCTGTGTCAGGAGAGCTGAGACTGCAGAACAGGTGAAAAGCCCTGGATATGACAGTATGGAACAAGGACCCCCTGAGCATCTGACTTGTCTCAAAAGCACCTCCATTCCTGTGGACTAGGTCACTGGACATTTCTTCAGTGGAAGGTTGTCTAGTCCTTAACACTTTACTAAGGAGATGGGCTTTAGGATTAACTGGGTCATACCTCTTAGGCTCAGTTCCAGACTGGAGTAACTACGTCCAGTGTTGTCTTCCCGACCTGTGGTAGGATTGTATTCCTAGACCCCTTGCAGCTGTGCGACCCAAGTGACTACTCCAGACAATGGCTGTGCCTGGAAGTAATGTGCGGGCCTTCCAAACTGAAGTATGTAAATGCCAGTGTGAGAAGCTCTGCAGTTTTCTTTCCCTGTACCATAGGTACATGATGGTTACTTGTTAAGCCTGCATCCCAGAGGAAAGACAATGTAGAATTGAGCCTTCAGCCAGCTGGTGATGGATAGGTAGTATGAGTGAGAAATATACCTTGTTTTTCAGTCACTGAGTTTTGGGGTTGTTAACTGCAGCATAAATAGCCTATCCTGAGTGAAACACAAGATTCAACCCTCTGCACCCAACCTCTTCCCCTTGATCGTAATACCAGAGGTGTTCCAATGTGGGGAGCAGGACCGGTATTTGTCTGAAGAAAGGAGGACTCGTCGACCTCCTGGTGTAGAATTGGGTTCACTGAGCAGTGGAGAACTTATGAGTGTGTGTTAAAGCAGCTCACTGGGTGAGTTGTGCTTTGAAGACTCCCAAGGCCCAGAGGTCAACCCCAGGGCAGCTGTAGAGATAGTGGAGACTACAGAAACTGACCTAGTGTATGATATATGACCCAGGATGCGTGGGGGCAGGGGTGCAGGCTCCCCAAAGCCTCCTTAGTGCTTTGCTATGCATACCTTAGGTTGTTTGGTTTTCTTTTGTGTTTGAGCAGGTGACATGGGACTGCTGTATGTGTGTTGGGAAAGGAAGTGGAGAGAAGGAAGTGAAGGGGCCATTTTTCTATGTAGCTTGGTCAGCTTGGCCAGCCAGGCATAGCTTGCTATCCCTAAGTCACAGCTTCCCTTCATCCCTCCCTTTCCCAGTATTTACCTGCTGCCCTTTACCATTCTGCCTTTTCCTTTTGGTTGATTGCATAGGCAGCCCATTTCTGGCTGGCATTTCCCTATAATCTCTTGGCTTCTGCCACATCCTCATGTCCTCAGCTTTGTGGTCTCCTTGGAATTCATTTCTCGCGACATCCTATTGGAATCCTCAGCCCACTCTCTTGGCAGCCAGCTGCCTTCAGCTCACCTAGCATCTTGGATATCTTGCCGTCATCCTTCCTCTGCTTTTGTACAGCCAGAGGAGCTGGGTGGTCAAAACTGACATCCTGCTTGTGTTACAAGCCTGCATTATTAACAAGACCTCCTTGACATGACACGTTCAATATGAGACTGATACAGGAGACAGCAGCAGCTTCTGGGTCTGGCCCAAGTCTCACAGCTGGAAACAAGGAAGGATCTTATCTCTGTTCCTCGAATTTGGCCTTGAGTTTGATGCAATGTGTAACATGAGCCTCCGGGCCTACCTACCAACTCCCTAGAGTCAACCGAGACCTTGCTCACTTGGCTTTTTCTCATTCTCCTCTGCCGCTGCCAGGTCACTACCACTAATAGGTGATACTTCATAGAGGCTGCGACAGATGGCCTGGGCAGCAATTCTGGTTCTAGCACTTACTTGGCTGTATGATCTTCAATGTATTATTTAACTTCTCTGTGTCTAAATTCTTTGGCATCAGTAAAACGTACATTTAGTAGTACCTAGGTCACTGGGTATTGATGACAAGGTAATCTACATAAAGCACTCGTCCCGGATTCTGGCAACTGGATAGCAGTAGACCCAAGACATACCTTGGCCCTCAGTCTCCCACACTTTCTTCCACACCCCAGGCTCTCACTCATGAGTCTGCCTCACAGAGTAAAACACTCAGTGATGTGAATTTGATGTACATTATAAAAGCAGTTGTCAAGATTTCTTTCTTAATTTTTTGGTTTCAGATGACATTAGGTGACATTTTGCTTCATTTTGCAATGAAATGTAAAATCTGCCGAGACCATGGAACCTGGTTTATTGATAAAATCAACTAATTTAATAAATTAGTTATCAGCAAAAGAATAATTATATATAAATAATAATAATAATACACCATCATCCAGAACTCTAAAAGTAGAAATAAGTTTAAAATTAGGTTGTTAACATGCTTTACTGATCCTAATAGCATAGAAAATAAGAATGGCCAATTAATTTTGTAGTATTTTTTGTTAGTAATTGTTATTTATCCTGATTTAAGAAAGTTAAAAGCCTATGTTATTGATGATTTTGAAGTTAAAGAAAAGTGTTTTTTTTTTTTTTTTGAAGGACTGTGGCATCTGGTCTCCAACTAAAAACTTCTGGAAACTGCATAAGTCATAGATTTATAACCTGATTTTCTCGTAAAAAGGCATTTGAACAAATTTTGAAGGAATATCCAAAAGTTGATGTACATTTGTTTGTACTCCTTTAATCAGACCTCTTTTCTCCCTGTAGAAATCTTTAGCTTTTGAAATATATCTACAACTCGTATGTGGTTACTTATAGATAACATTAGGCAAAGCTCCTGTTGAAAGACATACCCGTCCAAGGCCGGCTCCCTAAACATTCCAGACAGAACCTTTTGAAAAGACAAAGCAGAGTGTGTTATTCACAAAGTCCGGAGAGCACCACCTCCACAGAGCCTGGGCAGCATTTCGGAGCAGGAAAGGTGACATCAGAAGTTATTGAGAATCGAAAGGTGGTTAAAGGTAAGATCAGTGGAAACAGCAAGGTAAGGATTCTGAGAGGAAGGATGCAAAGAATTTGGTGGGGCGGGAGGAGGGGGGCAGGGAACTGTCCGTTAATGCTTTCCACTGAAGAGTTGATGAGTCTTTTGTGAAGTTCAGGTTGGTCAGTCCTGGAAAAGTACAGTCATACTAATGAAGACAGTGAGATAGCAAAGTCCTGTGAGTGTAGACCGTAAGGGGTAGTTTCAGGTCTCAGTGTTCAGACTGAGTGCATGGCAGATGATTCTGGTTCTCCCATCTAAGAGATAAGCTTTCCTGGGACTGGGGTCCAAGGCACTTCTTTTACCACAAGCTTCGAGTGACAGGCTTGTTTTGATTGGGTTAGACTAACCCAGTTTCACTTGAAGATGGCCTATTGCTGCCATGAACAATATCAGGCTTCTGCTAACAAGAAAGAAAGAGGAAATGGACATTGGATAGACAACCAGCCATATTTGTCACAACAGGTAGGGAGAGAGATTGATGGCTAACAGAGATGTCCTACCTTCTAGAGACCAGGGTTCCTCTGAGGCCAGGCACCAGAGAGGCTCTGACTCAGCACCAGCTGTCCCTTCCTCTAAGCTCAGGGCCCTGACTCCTAATTACCTAATTCACTCTGCTGAATTGTAGTCTCCTATTAGCAGAAATGTCCCATCAAGATTCTGACCTTTTGCTCTTTGGTCAGTCCAGCTTGGTTTTCTCCATCTCATTGCATCTGACCTCATTTCATTCCGCTTTCTTCTCCTCTCACCACACTCCAGCCACACTGTATTTTCCTGCTTCTAATGCGTCATTTCTGCCTCAGGGCCTTAGTACTTGCTGTGCATCTGGTCTGGAACGCCCTTGGCTAGGATTTTTTGCTTGTCTCTCATCATTCAGGTCTCAGCTCAGCTTGATTGCCCTTCTGAAGATGGCTTCTGCCCCCAGGAACACTCCTCCCCATCAGCCTTCTTTGTACCCATCCCTCTCTGAAATAATCTTATTTATTGATTTACTCACTAATTTGTCTCCACTTTAACTGGGATAGAAACTTCATGAGAGTCCTATTTGTCTGTCTTCTTCACAACTGCAGCCTCAGTTCCTAGAAAAGGCCCAGGATGTAGTTATAATAAAACATTTAAAATAATAACAGCTAAATTTTTGATTGTCTATATTGGGCCAAGCACTGTTTACAAGACCCTCGATGTATTGTTTATATAATCTTCCTAATAAACTTTATTGTCCCAATTTGATCGAGACACAAGAAAGGTAAATTAGAGCATAGATTTAGGAAGTAGCAGACATGCATAAATTAAGGGCACAATGAATATTTATTAATTGAAAAAAAGAACCTTTTATTTTTTGTTCTTGACTTCAATGTCCATGTGATCTGTACTGTTCGGTAACACATAAAAATCTTCTGGCACAGATAGTTTGCAGAGAGTGGTGCTTCTCTGCCCCTGCCATATTAATTTTCCAAGAGTGCTAGGTCACATTTCCTTCTAAAGTTTTAACATGCAATGATAGCATGAATATCACCCATCTTAAGATTACATAACAGAATTATGTAATGCTAAACTGAATACAATACCTTACTCTTTAATTTTATATGTGATACACATCACACACATGTTAGAAGCTTTTTGATTAGGTAATAAATGCTTATCCTCAACATGTATCTGTATTAGAAAATATCACCTGGGACTTTCCACTCCATTCTCAAGTAACCAGCCCAGCCAAGCAAATAGCTATCTACAAACCCACTACCCTGTGATCGTGCCTCATTCCTCTTCATCGTGACTTTCATTTAAGCATGTTCTTACCCTGCTGCTCTCCAGGCTTCTGTCTACCCACTGGGTGCTATTTCCCTCGGAAGTTCCCTTCGCCTTCTTTTTCTTCGTCACTGGCAGTCTCACTGCTCCAGCAGACCCACCCGCTTCCACATGTCTATGAGAACTTAGTCACTTAACAAGACACATCAGGTATCCATCACTTTATTCTACAAATATTAATTGATGCCCACTGCCCAGTATACAGGAGGCCTAAGTGCTAAGGAAGCATGAATGAGAAAATAGACATGATGTTTGCTCCCCAAAGCTAAGTCTTGTCGGAAACATAGATATTAATCAAAGGATCAAACTGATAACATGAATGTGATGAAAGAAAGTTACAGGGTGGCCTGATGCAAGAGTAAGGCAAGGCCTCTTGGACCTTTCGATGAAACCTGAGGATAATTGCAGTGAACTCGGTGGAGATGGGGGAGAGTTTCCAAGCAAAGGGAAAAGTAAGTGCCAAGGCCTCGAGGTGAGAGGGAGCATGCCACTTTCGAGGAAGTGATAAGAGCTCAGGGAGCACAGAGAAAAGCACTGAGAGATGAAGTGGCCAGGAACCACACTAGATAGGGCCTTGGAGTCCAGGTCTGGTTATGTAAATGAGGTAAAGCTGTCACTATAACGGAACTGACTCAGAGTCCACCGGGAAAAGCATCTGCCTATCATCTTGACTTTCCTTTTAAGAGATCCCTGTCATGTGAACCTAACAGTTAATATCTGTCCTCTCTTTCTCATTTGAGCCTTGGCCTTTCCTATGTCTCTCTGTGTGGCCTGGGCTTACAGTGCTGACGTCACCATTCGTGGTTGCCTGTGCCATTCAGGATGCCACTTCCATGTTGAAGATTTGGCTACTCTGTGAGTGCACAATAGAGGATTGGCCCATGTCACATGATCACCTCTGAAACAGCAGCACAGGCGACTCTCAGCTTTCACGCGGCTCGCTTCTTATCTCATCTTCCCTTCCCTTGTTATTGCAGGAAACTGACACTACCAGGGTCAGTAGGGATGAGGAATTTTCGTTATAAGACAATTTAGGTGACTCTGCACTGTTTATATTCAGATAATCTCTAACCGTTGCTCTCAGAGCAAGCCAGTGGGTACATTCTGATTCTCTAGCTTCTGGGAGTATGTCTTTCTCCCAATCAACACCCTGTCTAGGAAGGGTTATTGTTCACCAGCAGCTCAGGAGTCAGTCTTGAGGGTCACAAGCCTGCACCTTTTCATTTAGCCTGTATCTTGTTCCCCAGCTCTTTGTGCCTTTCTGCAAGTTGGACTGCTGTGAGCCAAGTCTGCTGGCCCAGAGGAAGACTGAACAAATTAAAACTCAGGGTTGATATTTCCCTTGCACGCTTCCACTCTGGGTCCTTGGATAACACAAATAATAAAGTCTTTCATGGGGGTCATTGAGGGCATTTGAACAGAGGAGTGCCATGCACAGACCATTGAAAAAATCCACATGACAGTGGTTTCCAATAGATTTAAGAGAGCAGAGCAGAAAGATGGTGAACTGTTAGGAGACTGATGGGTCCGGGGAGATAGATCTTGAACCAGAGGGACTGAGGCAGATGTGGAAAGGTGGCGATAGGTTTTAGAAACATTTTTTTAGAAGAGGGTCTGAAAACATAGCCTCAGGACATGGAGATCCCATTTTGGCAGGAGAGGCTGGGCTGAGAATAAGGCTCAGAGGACTTCAGGAGCCTGGGGCAGGGATCCAAGTGTAAATGTGGGGCCAGGCCCTGCTCCCCATTAAGTGACTGGGGATGGCAGAACTGAGCCTGATTGCCTGGGAAGACCGTGGAAATGCGACAGGGAGAAAGAGGACCCCTGAATGAGTGGGACCCAGGTCAGTGCAGTACAACGTCTTACTGAAGGCTCTGCAGTGCACGGCATCTGTCTTCGGCAGCGAACCCTTGGTGCACCTGGTGTACTAGAGAAGCAACATCACAGTCACCTTGACCCAGGCTCCAGGGACCATCTCTCCTGAGACTTTCTGTCTCTTCGCTCCACATCGAGGCGCTCCTTGGCCTGCCATTTATTCTCATCTGATTTTTTCTCTTTGTGGAACTTGGAGCTGCTTTGCCAGGGTCTGCGAGAGTGTGCAAAGAGCCTCATCCATTCACGCCAGGGAAGATATTTTATACTATGAGAGTGATCTAATCTCTCTGGTTGTGGCAGCTTCACTTTGCAATGCATGACAGAAGGTCCCTTCCCTTACCGTGCCATCCCAGGAAAACATCTTCTCCCTTTTTCAGAGCCCTGCTTTCCAGCAAAATTCAGAACTCTCACTAGTGAAAGCCCTCTGACCAGGCAGCACAGAGACAGGGGCAGAGTGATGGAGTGGTGATGAGCGGTTTGTGCCCAGGGCCTTTGGTGCTGGAGGCCTGACAAGGCCACAGGATTCCTGCAGCAGCTCCTGGGAGACAGGCTGGGGAGGGTTGCCTGTGAAGGGTCTCTGCATCACTACCACAAACAAACAAGCACATCCTTAGACAAACCATGGTAATTAGAAGGGAAACATAATGGCAGTGAAGTTACCTTTCTCCATTCATTCCCAAGCATTTTTTGAGTGTTTATTTTTGGCACAGATCTATTTTAGGGGTGGGGGTGAGCATGTGGGGGAGAGGAAAGGGAATTGGTCCAATGCAGCAGCTTGAGAGGGAGAGATGGTTGGCGGGGGATGGGCAATATTAGTGTTTGGTCTGTGGAAGATGAAACGCGGCTCTGCTCTGTGGGCGGTTCTTTGATCTTTCAGTAAATGCTAGAGTAGCAATTATCATCCTTAATGCTGAGGGGAGTCTCTGAGAAGCCCTTTAGCCTGCCGATTTAGGTTAGTAGATACGGAAGTGTGGGTGTCTGTGAGCGTGCATGTGTGTGTGTGTGTGTGTGTGTGTGTGAGAGAGACAGACAGACAGACAGACAGAGACAGAGACAGAGAGACAGAGACAAAGAGACAGAAAGAGAGACAGACAGAAACAGAGACAGAGAGGTTATTTATTAGATGTTTGATGTTTATTGCATCATATAGTTTTCCCCATTAAGGGTGATGTGACACCTTCAAAATGAAATTCTGTTTTGTTGTTGAAAATTTAACATATTAGCACGTATACAGAGAAGGCGCAAAGTCCTAAATTTACCAGAAAATAAGACTTCCTGTAACTTATAATACTGAGCAAAATGATATGCTTAAGAGTCCTCCTGTCCAGACTTCTTGTCATGAACAATTCTTCCTTCGTAGCCTGAGCTCTGGAAGCTAACTAGATTTTAATTTCCACTGGGTTATTTTCTAGAACTTACCGAAGTTACTTAAACTCTTTAAACCTTAGTTTTCACATTTATGAGATAAGAAGAGCCCTTAACATGGGGATAAGCTACCTCATACAATTGCGAGGTTTTTTTTTTTTTAAGCAAGAATTAAATGAAATAATTTGTGTAAGTACTGAACCCACACAATGGTTGGCATGCAGCAGATGTTTAATGGATATTATTTTTAGAAAATACTTGAAATAAAATCTATATTAAAAGGGAAGCCCATTTCCTCCCCCATCTAGCCGCTGAGCAGGGCTGGAATGAGGAAATACCTACTAGAAGCCACAAATTAAAAAAAAAAAAGTATTATTTTAATTTCTAGTGATATAAAAATAATCGAATTAATTTAAGTGACCATTAGGAACCTCAGCCTCCTCATAAATAGAGCAAATAAATTAATTGGATATCAATGTTATAACATAGACAAAATAGAGATGCCCTTGATGGAGATCTGGAAAAAGGGAAAGAGGATTTCCGAGTGACGAAGAAAACGGGAAGGTGAGGAGGCAGAAGAGTGATGCAGGAGGGCGGAAGTGGGGAAGACAAGGGGAGGGTCGTAATAGTCAGGCCTCACACCTTCCTCTGATGGGATTTTGATGCTCAGTACATACGCTGTCCTCTACACAAGCCCTGACTCAGCTGGATCCAGAGAGCCCAAAAAAACTCGGCCCAACTCCTTCCTCCACCCAAGTCCCATCTAACCCAGACCAGGTGCATTCCTCCTGAGCAGTCCACCTGCTCCCTGTGGCTGTCCCGTCCACAGCCACGGCCCCTCAACCCACAGCGAGCCAGGGCCCGTTGGCTCGCTAAGCACCACCAACCTCCGCTGGCCTAGAACTGCACAATCACCACGGCGCAGGCCTAGAGTCTAGTCTGCTTTATTTCAGTTTCTATTTTAATTTAATTAATCGGTTGAATTATTTTTATTTTTTAAATGACGAAACATTTCAAATAAGCATGAAAGTATCCACTTCCCAGACTTAACAACTGTTAGTATTTTGCTATATTTGCTTCAGATCTTTTTTTAAGATATAAAAAAAGTTCCATGTAGAATAAATAGAAATCTCCTCTTTCTCCCTCCTCATAGTGAATTACTCTCTTAAAATTGGTTCTTGTTTCTTATTCACGATTGCATATCTATGGCACATGTATAGATTCACAAACAGCACTGCAGACTGTATACAATACTGTTTGGGATATTAAAATGTTTACATAAATAATATTTTGCTGTTTACATTGAACATTGTGTTTCCAAGATTTACCTATTTTGATGCTTGTAGAACTAGTTTATTCATATTTTAAATTACTATATAGTTTTCCTGTTAGGAATGTATTAAATTACCTTTCTATTTCTCAATTGATGGACATTTAGGTTGCTTTCAATTTTTTCCTATGACGACAATGTGAATAAAAATATTATTGTGTATGTCTTCACGTGCACTTGTGTGGTAGTATGTCTAGTGCATGTGTGGTACGCAAAGCTTCAACTGTCTAGCTATAACTAAATTGCTCTGCAAAGTGATCACACACCTACCAGAACCGGACGGGAGTTCTCATTCCCCCACAACCTTGCCAACACTCAGTGAAGTATAACTGACATTTTGCCAGTGTCTCAATTTGCATTTCCCTGATTATTATTGAAGGAGAACATCGATTTATGTGTTTTTTGACCTTTCAACTTTTCCTCTTCTGTGAATTGTTTTCCCATTTTCTTTGTCGAGTTTTCTTTACCTTCTTTATTTCTAAGAGACTTTCAAATACTCTGGGCAGTGTGACTTTGCTAGTTTTATGGTTTTTAAGATTGCTTGGCAATAGCAGAGGTGACGCCCTCTCTGTGTCAGACACAGATGAACTGGCTGATTAACAAAGCAGTGAGATGTAAAGTGACACAGGAGACAAACATCAACCCAAAGATTTTTCAAACAAGTCTCTTGTTTTATAACCAAGATAATATTAGATCATAATAGGTACTAACTACGCTGTTTCCTCAGCTTCTGCTGCTAAAGTTCCTTCTTATATTTCAAAAGTCTGCATAGTTAAGAGCCAGCCTCTCTGCACCACCCCATCTTAAAAGAGATGAACTAAAAGGAAGGCTGTCATTTGGGGGACAGCTGTTTCCCAGGCAGAGAAGGTGTCCAGATACCCTTTTTTATAAGGGTTAGAATGATTAACAGAGATGAAGAGATGAAATTCAATTATAATTGTTCTTTTCTTATTAGGGTCACTAAGAAGTGGGCTTTTTTTTCTTTTTTTTTAAGTCGAGGCAGCCCTTGGTTGACCTCACAGATTGCAAGGATCTTGTCAGGTTACGATCCCTTATATTTTTATTTTTTACACCTACAGCACCTGGTCTTCATAGGTGGTCTCCCATCCAAGTAGTAAACAGGACCAACCCTGCTTAGCTTCAAGATCAGACTGGATCGCGCTTGTTCAGGGTAGCATGGCCGTAGACTAGAAGTGGGCTTTTTAAAATAGAAACGTTATTTTAAAAAAAGCAAGCATACATCATTTTTCTGAATAAAGAGTGAGATGTGCAAATGACATGACTCCAGTCTTTCTCTGCTTGTATTTTGTGTGAATTATCATCTCTTGGGATGAAATGGAGAGGGCTTTGTGTATGGTTCTTTTAGAAATGCTAGTGCCAATGTTTTATCTCTTCTCAGAGGAAGGAAGAATTTTAAGATGGTAAATGTCTGACAGGCTTGGCATACAAGGCAGGATTTTCCAAGGATTTTTGGCATATTGACTAGCAAACATCTTCTCCACCTTGTTGGTTATCTTTTGTTTCTTTTGTGTTTGGTGTACTTTCTCATACAGAGGTGGATGATCTCACACTTTGTGCCTGTTCATGTAGGTCCTTCCACATGTCTCTTTCCTAGTCCTCCTTATATCATTATTTCAATCTTACTCTTTTCAGGCCCCTGGCTAATCAGTTCAGTTGTCTGCCACTGCCCATGAGTCCCTGTATCCCTTTATCTTTGGTCATTTCTCTTTCCCCTAAAGTGGATGATGAAGTGCATCATCTGAAACTATTCATCAGAAGGATTTCTCCTTACCATAGTCCCTTAGTTGGGATGTAGTGCAGAAGCACCACATTTTTGGCATGCACCAACATACCAAGCCGATCCACCACAAGTCAAGCTCGAGATGTTCCTTTTCCATAAGTGGGTCATAGGGGACCCCTTCTGCAAATGACGCCAAAGATGTGAACCAAGGGAGAGGCAGGAGTGTGACAGAGGAAGGTGTTATAGGGGCCTGGTAACCTGCAGCATACCTGTGTCCTCTGGACCCTCTTGATTCTGATCTCAGATATATCACTTACATTTTACAATCGATTGTTTGGGGCCTGCCCACTTTTAGGCCCTACTGAATCTGGTACTACCCAGCTTTTGGCTGCATGGTCAGACACCAGTTTCCAGCAGGGCCCAGACGCATTTAAGAATCCCCAAAAGCCATGCCTGGGTCCTCTGGCTGTGTGGTCTCCTACATGTCAATTCTTGCCACTGTAGGTTTTGGTGCCTGCTTCTTTCTTGGTCCCTGAAAACATTCTTTTCTGTAATTTGAACTCAACTATACATTAAATAAATCATTTTTGCTTTATTTCATGCAGTACTTCTAGGTGTTTTTAGCAGGAAGATGGCCTGCACACGTCAGCTAAATCTATCATATGTACTGGAAATTATACCAGTTTGTTTTCTGAAATCATGCTGGTTAGTTCACTGCAGTCACAGAGAATTTTACGAATAAATTCAATGGATAACTTCGGACATTATAACAACAAATGCAGGGCAGTTTCTCTCCAAGCTTAGAATGGGGTTTTCATTACTTGACACTTGAAATGTGAACATTATATTTTTCTTTATAGTGAGAGGAATCACTCTTTCTAATGGAAACAGTTGGTGTTTATATATTCCTCATTCTTAAAAGTGACAGGATCATTAATGTGACATCTTCTTGCTCAAAGTGACTGTTTGATCTACACCAATATTATGTTGAGCCATTGCCTGGTGATTAGGGGAAACTTTAAAATGATAAAATACAGAAGAAAAACATACAAATACATAGAAACAGTTGAAAATTTCCAGCTAATCTTGAAAATTGGAGAAAGGAAGAAAATAGGTGCATTTCACTTAGATTTCAGAGAGATGAGTTCCACTTACATTTGAGTACTGAACTAAAATCAGCCTCCAAACACTAGTGGGGGAGCTCATACCTACAGAGCAGATCACACTGACAGCATGGCAGAGGTCATATATGTGCATACTTGTATGTTTTTTTCTTTTCTGTCAGAGATATTCCCTGTGCATAAGGCAAGTGAAGGCACATTTTCACTCATCTGCTGGCAGACATGTCTACAGATGCCATCCTTTCCATCCTGCTTCTCGCACACACAACATAATTATAGGGCCATGAGGTAAGGGCCGGACCACAATATGCCTAGAGGGGTCCAGAGAGACCGGGGGAGTAAATGATGCTTGAAAACAGGAGGAAAAAACTGTCATGTAAAGACTTGCTGAGAGCAGAGCTGCGGCCAAAATGATCACATGCGAGGCAGTTGCTGAGGCAGGAATCCAAGAGAATTGTATTTGATTCTCATTTTTAAATATCAGATGTGTAGTTTTAGGGTTGCGGAGCTAAAAATAGGCATCACTCCATATCATCCCCTCCCTCTAATTTCTTATAATTAATTCTCAAACAGCTATCATCACGTGAGAGATACATTAAGGACAGTACTTGAAAATGCCCCAGAAATAAAATAAAGTGGAAAGTTAAAGTCATACGCTTATGTGAGTAATACACTAATATCTGCTCTACAAGTCAAAGAACATTCCTTGTTTATTGCTTTCAAGAAATGTTTAAATATGATGTTCCAGATGCCGCTATCATGAGGCATTATTGATTATAAGTAAAATACAATGACTGTTTATTTGAACTCTGTGTATATTTTATTTAGTTTTATATACAGCATGTAATTCATGATTGCATGTTTTTAATATTTTGGCAGGAAATCTTCAAATAAAGCAGAACAATAGAAAACATATAACGCATTGTATTTTTTTTCTTTTCCTGTTTACTGTGCTTTCTTCTTGTCAAACTGAGTTGATTTCAATGGTTTTGTCTATTTTCTCTGTCATTTTTTTTCCATTTAAATTCTCCTACATATTTTTACTTACTACATTCCTGGACTCTTAGTTTTCCAATGTCATTTTTCTTTTCTCTTTTTGGGGGCAATATATCTACTTTGTTCCCTCCCAGTAAGTATTATGTTCCCATCCAGGAGTGATTTAACTGGTTTCCTTTTCCAAATGGTGATCCTGGGCAACATTGGACAGTAAGACAAAAGCAACTTTAGCATAGTTTTCCACCAGGAAGATTGCCTTCTGCATGTGAACTTGGCTATCAAAAAGCTCAAGTCCTTTGTGCTTCCTATTGACCTGGCATCATACAGGGAATGATTTTATCTCCAAAAAATCACAGAAAAGCTAAAGCTCATTGGCTCACCATCCTTATCACTCAGAAGTTCTCAAGTGTAGGCCATAGGGTCGCTAGAGATTCAATTCAATCCCTATCGAAATCTACAGACTTTTTTTTTTCTCTAGAATTTGACAAGCTGATTCTAAAATTTATATGGAAAGACCAAGGAACTACAATTGCTAATGTAATTTTTAAAAAACAGAGAGGATCCGTGCTTCCTTATTTTAAAACTTGATATAAAGCTGCAGCAATGAAGAAGAATGTCATATTGGTGGAAGTGTAGGTACATAGGTCAATGTAATAGTAGGGAAACTAGGAATAAACACTATACAGTCAACCGATTTTTTATGAAAGCACTAAAACAATTTAACAGAGAAAGAATAGTTTTTTCAACTAATTGTGCTGAAACGATTGAACATCATGTGCAAAACAATTTAATAACATTGACCCATACCACACACCCTATGCAAAAATTTACCAGAAATGGATCTGAGATCTAAATGTAAGACTTGAAACTGTAAAATCGCTAGAAGAAAACATAGAAACAAATCTTTATGACCTTGGGATAGGCAACTAAAGTAATATTAATAAATTACATTTCATCAGAATTGAAAACTTCTCTACAAAAGACACCGTTAAGAGAATGAAAAGGTAAGCCACGTGTAAGAAGAAATTATTTGCAAAACATATATCTGCCAAATGATTTGCATCCAGAATGCAGTAAAAGAAAGTCCTCAAAACTTGGTAATAAGAAAACAATCAACCAAATAAATGCTAGACAAAAGCTTTGAACCGATACTTCACCAAAAAAAAAAAAAAAAAAAAAATGTACAGATGCAAAGGGAGTGGAGGAAGCATTGACAATATTCTCAACATTATTAGTTATGAAATGCAAATTAAAGTCACAATATGATAGCGCTGCATATATATTAAAATGAGTAAAAAAATTTTTAAACAGCTGGTAAAGCAGCCGAATACCAGAACTCTCATACATTATATAGGTGGGATTATAAAATGGAAAGCCACTTTGGAAAATAATTTGGCGGGTTTTTATAAACTTAAACATATACTTGCCATAAGATCCAAAAATCCTATTCCTACATATTAACCAAGAGAAATGAAAATATTCACACCAAAAACTGTATGTAAATATTTATAGAGACTTCACTCATATTGGCCCAAAACTGACAACAAACCAAATGTCTTTCAACTATTGAAAGGATAGATGAACTATGGTACATCGATATGGTAGAATACTACTCAGCAATAAAAAAGAACAATCTACTAATACATGCAACAACACAGATGAGAATTTTAAATGCATTATACTTAGTGAAAAAATCCAGATAGGTTTATACTATGTGATTCCTTTTATATGACATTCTGGAAAAGCAAAGGTTGTGACAGGAAATAGACCAGGGGTTGCCAGGGGCTGTGGGTTAAAGGAGGAGATGATTATTAAGGGGCACGAGGGACAATTTGGGGGTGGTAGAAGTGTTCTGTATGTTGATTTTGGTGATGGTTATATGGCTGAATGTATGTACACAAATATATAGGACTGTATACCAAAAAGAATGAATCTTACTCTGTAAATTATATCTTAATATTTTTGTTTGGAAATTTTTAAAAATTAATTTATTTTCTAATTACAGTTGACATACAACATTATATTAGTTTCAGATGCAAAATTATATATTAATATTTTTAAATTTTAAAATGGGGTAATAGATACAATAAGCAAAAAAATGATAATTGTCGAAATTGAGTGATGAGTTCATGAGGTACATAGTATTACTCTATGGCGTTGCATGTGTTAAGCGTGAAAGTTTCACAGTAAAAAGTAAAAACAACAGCAATAACAGAGCAAACTTTTTGGCCTAACTGTCCTCCCTCACCACCACACCATTTCTGATTTTTTTTCACAGCAAAATTTCTCGAAAGAAATTTTCACTTCCGCACCTTTCATTCAGGCTTTTGTCCTCACTACTCCACTGATTCATGTTAAGGTCTGGTCAAGGTCCCCAGTGACCTACTGACCTTCACATAGCCAAAGCAAGAGATCATTTTCTTTTCTCATTTTCCCCATCTTTTAGCAGCATGTGTTAGTTTCTTTTCTCAGTTTCTGTGACATCACTCATACTCTTGTGTCTCTCTCTGCTAGTAACGCCTCTTAGTTTCATTTGCTGCCTCATTTTTGCAAAACCTCTTAACTGTGATACATCCTCAAACCCAGTTCTTTTAGATTTACACTCTGTCCCTAGGTGATTTCACTGGGGCCTGTGGCTTTAAAGACTGTCAATATGCCCGTAATTCCCACATCTGCAGCTGTGGCCCTGGATTCACCCAGAAACCTCAAATTCATGTTTCTAACATCCTACCTGACATCTTTGCTAGGAAATCCATGAGGTATCTCAAAATAAAAATGTCCGTAGTTAAAATGGGCCCATGCTCACAGCTGTGCCCTAGTCTACATCCCAGTAAATGGCACCCCATCTCCCAAGTCATTTGAGCTGAAAGCAAAAATCATCTTTGCCTCTTCTTTTTTGCCAGTATCTCTTACTCTCGCCATTATTATTCATCTACTTCCAAAACATATACTGAATGTTTTCAATTTTCATTTCTACCACTAAGATCCTAATTCAAGCTTCTATATTCCTGGCCTTATTTGTTTCTTTTTTCTTCTTTTCCCTCTCCTCCTCCTTTGATAAATGTTTATGTCAAATTTAAGTTCTAAAATTCATATATAGCTTTATGAGTGGTGCCTATAATACATAAAACTTTAAATTTAAATTTGAAACTATGTTTTTTTTTTTTTTTTCCTAGAGGCAGAGTCTGGATATTTTAAGTTCTATTATAAAAGTGAAGATGGGAAAATACAGAAATACCCTTTGCAGTTCAAAGAAATGTTTGCATTGCTAAATTCGATGGAGTTTAGTACCAAGTCACTGGCAAGAAAGTACACACTGTTTGTTCAGGGAAATGTAATATTTGAACACTAATAATATTCGAGCTGGCTGCCATAGATTAAATCTTGAAAGTAACCTTATTATTTTGCTCTGTCAACTGTCTTGTGAGACCTAGAGATAATCCTAGGAGAGAGAACTCTGGTTCCTTTTAGAATTTGTTTGATTTCATTAGGACTAATTTATTAGGAAGCCACTGGGAACCTAGTCTGGGAAATTAGTAGATAGACAATGCAACGAAATTTAAAAACGAGTGACCTCTGGTTTCATGTTGATCGATCATGTGTCCATGTCTGTTTGTCGATCTGGACACAAACTGAAGGAAAAATCTTTATGTTCTCTTATTTTCTGACCTAATAGATCAAGCTCTTTTAGTTTTTCTCTTAGGAAATCTTTACCAAACTCCCAGTATCTTGGACTCTTTCTTCAATTTTCTAGAATCTCCTTAAATCAGGCACTGTAATTAAATATGACTATAGAAGACAATGGTCGTGAGGTTGGAGTAAGAAGAATCAGGAAAATAGTTTTAGGTACTAGCCAAATTTATAGCTGTTCCCCTGGTATAAGTTAGTTCAGGGCAGGTGATGTATCAGTGTCAGTATCTGATTCATACCAGGCTTATTTAGCTTCTCATAATTGTCACATAAACCATGGGCAATTTCCTCCATCATGTCTTGTTCTTTGTACATGCTTCTTTTAAAAAAATGAAGTTGAGTTTTTATTTTAGTCTACTTTTTTTTTCATTTCTAAAGTAATCCAACATTTTAGCAGTCATTCTAAACATACAGCCAGTTCTGTATTTCACATTGGCATCATTTAGTCTCCCTACCTGCATTTGCTGACCTTCATCTGTCATTGGTGAATTTAACCCTGTTAGCAGTTAGTGATTTGAACTAGTTAAGAATTCTTCAAATGTGGTTTCTTGTGAACACACTACTTTCTTTCTTTCTTTTTTTTGTAAATATCCAAATAGCAAGCAAACGTACTTTATGACCTTACAGAAGTTTTTCCAAATTCTCTTAAAATTAAGATTATTGGCCTCAAATTTTTTTATTACCTATTGATGGACAATAAATTCTTTGAAATTTTGGGATATAGTATTTGGAGGAAAGGGGTGTTTCTCTGATGGCTTCAAGGCTGTGAATAAATTGAAAAAAGCCTCACTCATTTGTCATATCTTCCGGTACCTTTCAAGGTCCCTCCTGGTCTGGTGAATGGTAGGTAGCTTTGTTGTGTTTTGTTTTGTTTTTTAAATATTTTTTCAATTATAGTTGGCGTACAATATTGTATTAGTTTAAGGTGTACAACATGGTGATTAGACATTTATGTAATTTACAAATTGATCATCTTGACAAATTTAGTATCCATCTGAATCCATACATAGTTATTACAATATTATTGACTGTATTCTTTATGCTATACTTTACATCCCCATGACTATTCTGTAAGTACCAATTTGTACTTCTTAATCCCTTCCTCTTTTTCACCTTTCCCCACACATATAGACCTCTCTTCCATCTGGCAACCATCAAAATGTTTTCTGTCTATGAGTTTGTTTCTGTTTTGTTTGTTTGTTTATTCTGTTTTTTAGATTCCACGTGTAAGTGAAATCGTATGCCATCTGTCTTTCTTGGTCTCACTTATTCCACTCAGCACAATACCCTCTAGGTCATGGGTTACTAATCCTTGGCCCGTGGACTGGTACTGGTCTGTGGCCTGTTAGGAACCGAGCCGCACAGCAGGAGGTGAGCAGCAGGCCAGTGAGCAAAGCTTCATCTGTATTTACAGCTACTCCCTAGCACTAACATCACCACCTCAGCTCTACCTCAGATCATCTGGCATTGGATTCTCATACAAGTACCAGTCCCTGGTGCTAAAAAGATTGGGGACCGCTGCTCTAGGTCCATCCATGTTGTTGCAGATGGCAAGATTTCTTTTTTATGGCTGAGTGATATTCCATTGTGTACTATCTCTTTTTTGTTCATTCATCTATTGATGTTTTTGTTTTAACAAAGCAATGCATGTGTGTGGTTTAAACAGTCAAATGATACTAAAAGACTATAACAAAATACTGTCACATATACTACACAGACCAATCCTACTCTATAGAGACAATTTTATTATATACTTTTTGAAAGCTGTTCTTTTTGATTCTTACCTGTATATTTTCTTTAAAAAATATGTGGATATTGCTACCTCTTGATATTTAATTATCTTTTGACGTACTATAGTAGATGACAATTTCAGCTTTCATATAGCCTCTTTACCCTGCCACCTCCCTCATATATTTGTATTACAATTGTTAGGAGAGTCCACATTTAGTTTTTTCATTTTGTGACTAAGTAACTATTGTTTACTGCAGAAAGTTACATTCTTTTATTTAGAGATAATAATTGCCTCGATTTTTCATTTGCTTCATTTTCTTTGAATTTTATGGATTAGTTTCCTTACAACTTCCCATAGCTTCCATAAGGTTAAACTATTTGAATAGTCTTATTTCCATTCTTTATGTGAAAAATCCTTAATAGTTCCTTCCATCTTTCTGCTCCAATTGGACCAGTTGATTTCTAGATGTACTACATATCTGTCACTCTGAGCATGGACAGCTTAAGAAGTGTTTTAGTTAGGGTTGTCCAGTGAAATAGAACCAACAGTGTGTGTGTGAGTGTGGGTGTGAGCGTGTGCATGTGCGTGCCCACGGGAGAGATAAAGGCAGAGAGAGATTTTAAAGAGTTGACACACAATTGTGGGGACTGGCAAGTTCAAAATCTACAGAGCAAGCCAGCAGACTGGAGACCTAGGGAAGAGTTGATGTTGCAGCTCAGGTCTGAAGGTAGTCTGGAGGAAGAATCTTCTCTTTCTCAGTCTTTTTCTCTTAAGGCCTTCAACTGATTAGTTAAGGCCCACCCACATTATTGAGGGTAATTTGCTTTCCTCAGAGTCTATGGATTTAAATGTTAATCTCATCTAAAAAAACTTCACAATGATATCTACATTGTTGTTTGACTAAATATCTGAGTACATTGGCCTAGCCAAGTTGACATATACAATTAACCAGTATAAGAAGTAACCAAGAGCATAAAGATTCATTACTCAAATTTTGAGGGCTTTTTTTTTTTTTTTTTTTTCTGTGTAAGAGGTCCTGTCGTTTCCAATACCCTACCTCTCAAACTCTGGTGGCCTCAAATTTCCATCTTGTTTTCTTTACCCAGTGAGGTTACCACTGTTTGTTACTTGGGTTCAGTTTCTGTGTGCCAGTTTGAAAAATACTCTTAGGGAGAAAATCATGGTGACTGTCAGGCACGTCTGAAAATAGTTGTTTTATATGTTTGTCTGGGGTTTATAGTTTTTTTATGATAGGAGGATAAGTAGCGCATCATCTACTCTTTTATAGCTGGAACTAGAAGCCTGATCAGGTTTCTTACCAAGCCTTCTAACTGGTCTTCTGATCCATTCTTGCTCCTGCAATCTATTCTCCATCCAGAACAGAGTGGTTTTTTAAAAAATTTAAGGAAGATCATAACACTCCTTTGCCAAAACTCTTTGATGGCTTCTCATCACAATTAGAATGAAATCGAAGCGCCTTACTCAAGCCTCCAAAGTGCATCATAACCTAAGGCCTGCCTTTCCCTCCAGTCTCACCTTTGCCACACTCCCTTGCCCTCACCGTCTCTCAGCCACGCCGGCTTCCTCTCTGCTCCTGGAACAAGACTTTGCGTCACCTAATCCCTCACCTGACATACTCTTTTTCCTCATCGTCTCATGGTTGATTATTGTCATTTAAACCTCAGCATAATGGTCACCACCTCAGAGTTTCTCCCTGAGTAGCCAATTTAAGCGGCCCCCAAGACATGTCCCATCACTTTGCCCTGTTTTATAGTACTTTATCACTATCTGTTCATTTCCAAGCAGTTGTCAAAAACTTTTCTTGTTCATTTTTGTGTCAATTTTCAGTCTCCTTGCACTAAAATATAACTTCATGAAAGCAGGAACCTTGCCCGAATTGTTCATTGCGGTATCCTCATCACTTAGAATAGTTTCTGGTATATGGTAGATTCTTGATCAAATCGAAATTTGTTCAATGACCAAATAAACCTAGATAGATCCAGAGCTGGGGCTACCTGGCATAAGAAGCATGTTAATTAACAGAAATTTGTTTTGGCTGCCACTTGTGTGGCTTCAAATTTGGAAGGAAGTTCTGGAAGTAATATTGCCTTCCTTGGTTTGGCACTAAACGAACATTTGTGGTATGTGTCTGCCATGTGTCGTGGCATTTTTTGAGTGTGTGCCATGTGTCATCACCAGAAAGATGTTAAGAGCACAGCCTTTGGAGTCAAATAAGACTGGATGTCAATCTTGTTTTGCCACATTCCAGTTATGTCATCTTGGACAAATTAATTAATCTTAATAAACCTCAGTTTTCCCATCTGCAAAACAGGATGATAATAATCCTTACCACATAACAGTTTTGTGGAGGTTAAATTAATTAATGCATGTAAATTATTTAGGATTGTATTTTGGCACTATATTTTGGATGTTCAAAATATGATTAGTGTTATCATTAAGTATTATTGGTTTATGTGATGACCATAGCCACTTTGTAAGTATTAGTGGGGGATGATATTGGGTGAGAGTGAAGCGCAGTACCTAAAAGTCACCTTTTTCAGGAAAATTTTCCTAATAAACCAGCCTCTCTGATTACTTCTTAGCTTTATGCACTCACCACATATATATGGTGTGTTGCTATTTGGCTCTTCTTATAAGTTATTTTTTCTTTTCCCTGAATGTCATTATTTGTGCTGTGAGGTCCTTCTCTCTTTTAAGAATTTCTAAATATTTAATTCAATCATTTATTCTCTTCTAGCCCAGTCCTTTCCACTGACAACCATTCTAAAGTATCTAATCTGTATTGCTTAGCTTTAAGTGTTCTTGTAAAATGTGTACCCGTGTTTAATGCACATGCACTTCTACTTTCCATAAAGGCTATTGTGCTATTACCTGTCACTCTGTTTCTCACATTTATTTTAAAGCACTGCTTTTTGCTATGCACATGTTACTATGCACATATCTACTGTGTGCTTCTTAAGGATGTAAAGTACTCCTGGTGGGCATTTACCACATTTTACCTATTTATTCCCATTGATTTTCAGATTACCTTCAATTTCCTACCACCAACTGCAAAAAAAAACTTTTGTGCATGTAACTTTATAAATTGTGTTGAGAATTTCTTTAGGATGTATTTCCAAGTGTGGAATTGTTAAACCAGAGTACGAAACTGTTCCTTGATAATTGTTCTCAAGTATCTCTTGTTGAGTACATGTTGTATATCTCTAATTGGCTTGTGAGCCACGGGGTCAATTCTTAGATCTTAAAAAAATAGCAAAGAGAAACCAGGTCCAACTTTGGGATAAGTAGAGACTTATAGTGGCAAGTGGAACACAAGAAGAAACATTCCATTTCTGTGTGACTATAGAAATACAAGTAGGGAAATTGTGCCACTTACTTGCTATTTTTGTAGCCACCCACAAAAGGATTTGCTGGCATTACTTCTTGAGCATGTGAAGAATCCAAAACACAATTATTCCAAAGAAAAATAAGTTAACTCCAGAAAGAATCCAGGAGCTAATGGGTTGTGACTTGTCATGCAGTGTTTACAGGATAGAGAAGGCATAATCTTATTCCTGATTTGAACACATTTTCTAGTCTGCAATCACATAAGTTCATAAAATCACCAGTGTTCAAGAAGCTGCAGAGAAGGACAGAAGGAATTGAGGTCTAAAAAGGTAGATCCATTCTTTTTTTTTCCCCTCCTGTTTTGACAAACCATAAACTTTAGAAAAGTTGCAAGAATAATAGTTTACCTCTCTACCCTTCAGCAAGATTGGCTATTACCATTTTGCCACATTTTATCTATCTTTGTCTGGCTGTCTCTCTATTATCCACAGCTTGAATGTTCCCCTATAAACCTTCAGCACTCCTGTTCTCAGAATGAGAGCATTCTCACCAATAACCACAATGCTATTATCTAAAAATACAGTCCATATTCAAATGTCTAGAACAAGATTCTGCAAACTTTTCCTATAGAGGGCCGATAGTAAATATTTTTGACTTTGCAGGTCAGATGGTCTCTGTGGCAATTACTCAACTCTGCTGTAGGAGAACAGAAGCAGCCATCCACCATGTTCTTTTTTAAATTGTGTTAAAATATATACATAACATAAAATCGAACGTTTTAATCATTTTTATGTATACAGTTCAGTGGTATTAAGTACATTCACATTGTTGTGCAATCATCACCTCCGTCCATCTCCAGAAAATTTTCTTCTCTCTGATCTCAAACTCTGTATCCATTAAATACTTAATTCCTCATTCTCCCCTCTTCTCTTTCCTGCAGCACCATTCTACTTTCTGTCTGGGTGAATTTGACTACACTAGGTGCCTCATATAAATGGAATCATACACTGTTTGTCCTTTTATGTCTGGTTTGTTCACTTAGCATAATGTGTCCAAGGTTCGTCTGTATTGTAGCATGTGTCAGAATTCTCTTACTTTTCAAGGCTAAATAATATTCCACTGTATGTATGTACCACACTTTGTTTATCCCTTCATCTGTTGATGAACACTTGGGTTGCTTCCACCTTTGGCTATTATGAATAATGCTGTTACGAACATAGTTCTAGACTTATTCTTAAAGCTGTAATTTTCTTTCTGTTTAGGGACTAAAAGGAAGGATAGGAACTAACAGCAGATATGGACCTAACGTGTCACATTTAGCATAATAGTGTCATTTAGAAATTATCTCAATAGAAGATATCTATGCAAACAAGCAAGTCATCTCCCACTCCATCTCCTTCCTTTAAGGCTTTAGCATCTCTTGCCTGGCTGTTGCAATGGCTTCATCGCCTTGCTTCCAGATTTGTCATGCCCTGCACTGCCACTGGAGGGGGTCTAAAATGCAAAATTGATCACATCGCTCTCCCGCAGGAGACTGTTCCATAGCTCTCTATATTTCCTACAAACCAAAGTCTAACGGTCTTTTCCTGGCATGTCAGGTCTTAGTGTCCTAGCTCTTACCTATCTTCCCATCCTTACTTCCTGCCACTTCCAGCCTTTCGCTTCAAATTTCAGCCATACTGAGTTGCTTCATATCATCTTTTGCTCCAAAGTAAATAAAAACAATAAATGATGCTGTTTGATGTCACTATGCCTTTGCTTACTGTGTTTCTTTCATCTACCTGAAAAGCTTTTCCTCTCTGTTTGTTGCTGAGGTATACCCACTTATCCTTCAAGATTAAACTGCAGCAGAAATGCTTCCCGGAATCTTACTCCAGAAATGCCCCCGCTCCTTCTCCCTGTAGACTGTGTGCCCCAGAGCATTCTGCACTTATCCCTGTCTTAGCAACATTTTGAAATTATCCCTATGAGTTTGTCTCCCCAAGTGCTTTTACCCCGTAAAGAATAGGGACCATGCTTTAGTCATCCTTCCACACCTAGTACCCAAAAGAATGCCAAATATCTAGTAGCGACTAATAAATGTTTTCTGAATTGAACAAAATCACAGGTTTTTAGAAGGGTATATGCTAAGCTTTCTATGAGCTGTTCCAGTGTATCTGGCCAGCTTCATTTCCTGCTGTTCCAGTCTCTCTTTTGCCTATGTGCCCAACCACACCTAATTCCAACGCTTACCTAAATAGGCAATGAACTTCCATGCCTCTGGGCCAATGCTCATTACCAACTTTTTCTTTCTGGAATTCCTTACACTTTCCTTCCCAAGGTACTCCTGTTTACTCTTCAACACCCAGCCTAAATGTCTTCTACTCCGAAAAGCTTTCTCTGCGATCTTTGATTCTGTCAAACAGAAGGAATCTTCTGCTCTCTATAGCATGGAATAGTCTTATTACAGGCGACATTATATTGTAAGTGATTTATGTATCTGTCATTTCTCATTGACTTCTTTTTGAGTTAAGGGACCCTATTTTATTTATCGTTGTGTTTCCACAGCCTAGCACTGTGCCAGGTACATGACAAGTGATTAAAAAATGTTAAATAAATAAATTGATGAATGAATAATCATAAACATTTGATAACCATAGTCTGATTGGGCACAAAGAGAATATGACTCAGTTTCTTTTTACACCAGGATAATATGGCCTAACTCGGTATCTGGAACTCAGACAATTAGGGCTTCTGGTGAGAAGCTCACCATAGGGAGGAGGGATCTAAAGAGGTGAGCTGGACTCAGTACCAGGATCTGCATCTTTGCTGGAAAGTCCTGATTTAAGGAAAGATATTAACAGCTCTGTTGAGGCAGAGACCTGCTGCCATGGAGAGCTCTGGGGAAATAGGTGCAAACATGGCAATTGAAAGAGCTGTGATATTTGGTCGAAATGCTGTGATATCTGGGGCCCAAGCAATGGTGGGAGACTAACAGGAAGGAGCATCTACACTCTTACCATCAGGAACCACACTAGCCTGGGACAACTGTTAAAGATCTACTGACGAAGGTGGATGACTCTGTGCTGACGGAGGTGGGACAGTGGTGCCAACAAGGCGTGACAGTCTGTGGACACATGCCTTGGTCATACCCTTATGGCACGACTGCTGAGGTGTTCAGCCCAGAGCTCGGCAAGGGTTGGACCTGGCTTCCTGTCAATGGAAAGCTGGCAGAGCAGGCTGCCGGAGTGGGCCAGTGATTGGGAAATCAGGTATACACATCTCTGTTGGGGTTTCCGTGACCACTGCAAGAGGATGATAATGAGGACTAGTTCATAAACACATGAAAGCAGCTCTGGACAAGTTCTGGAATAGTTAGAGAGAGCTACTCTGGAAAAGACTGGAATTCTTAATAGAGACAATGGGGGCTTAAAGCCCTTGTAATTCAGGCCTAATTGTAATTATGACTGCTCTTATTTTCAAAGTTCTATGAAACCAGGGGCACAGTGATTATGTAGATAAATAAAAGCTTTTAACTGTTTAAGTGAAAAGATGCAACGACCAGAGGAGGAAATGACCCCTCATTATATTCAGAGTTCCTCAGTGTGATGGGCCACCTCTGGCAGGTACATCCCAAAGACTGTGCCCAGGGCCCTGATCTCATGCCTTCCTTTTTTTATTTTATTTTATTTATTTATTTTTATCATTAAGGTAAAATTTTAATAGAGATTCACAATTAAGAAGGAAATTGTAAAAAACAGAACTTGAGCTCTATAGTCAGGCTGATCTCAAGTGTAAATTTTGGCTTGGCCAACTTTTATTTCTGTGGTCTTAGACAAGTCATTTAAGCTTCCTGTTCCAAAACTTCATATTAAAATTAAGAATTATAGCATTAGCCACACCGGAATGATATAAGGAAGTAGTGAGAACATGCTAGGTGCCCAAAGAATTGACTATAATTATACAGAACAGGTCTTGAAACATCACTCTTCTCTCTCCCACCCAGGACCCCCAGCTCAATGATCGACCAGTCCTTACACAGGCCTCTCCTCTCACCGTCAGCTCTGCCCAGAGATCTCGACTTCCTGCCATCCGTTTTCCTCACACTTGGAGTTCTGCGAACTTGAACTGCAACAAGCTCGAACCACAGACTGAAAGTCTAAATGTCCTGACCACAAAATCTCATAAGTTGTGGGCTTGGCACCTTGGGAAGTGGTGGGCATGAATTCCTTCACCATATTTAAGATCTGATGGAATTAATCTCTGAGGAATGTGTTGAAGAAGATGGAAATGGAATGGACCAGAAACCTAATAAACTGTTTTCTTCCTCAAGTTCCAGGATTTTTGCAATGAATCATGTGTGACAAGTAATAAAGAAAGGGAAAGAAAGAAAAGAAGAGGAAAGAAGGAAGGAAGGAAGGAAGGAAGGAAGGAAGGAAGGAAGGAAGGAAGGAAGGAAGGAAGGAAGGAAGGAAGGAAGTCATACATTTCTCTTTGTCTCTTATTTTGGGAGCTATTTCATTTGTAGGGAAGTGAGTTACTGTAAACCTCAAGCTTGCTTGCACTTGGGAATCTGAGCTTCTGGGAAGCTTTGCGCTCTTCTCATAAAAAACTGAAAGGGACTAGAAACAGTCTCTCCAACCAGTGAAAACTGGGACTGAATGAATTGAAAGAGATGCCTTTTTGCTTTAATTTTTTTCCACCCCCCCCAACTCCACATTTAAGTATTTTTTTGAGACTATACCAGACTAGTTAATAGAACAGGATAATTCTGGATACAGGGCTCTGCAAAATAGGAGAGTATAATGAGAGGCATTTGAATGGATGTCATTGTCTTTTACACAGCATTCTTTTGTCTCATTGTTTTCACCTAAGACTTCTTGCAAAACAATGGGCTTTGAAAGTGCAAGATATGCTGCTTAACTCTTGAAGAGCTGACAGACATCACACCTTTTCCAGGAGGATTGTGACGGAGGGGGGAGGGGGAGGGTGGGGCTTCAATCATCCCTCTTCCCTTCTGTACAATAGGTGCGACAGTTAGAGGAACTATTAGCTGACTATCTTATACTCAGTTCCAATCACGTCAGAAGGAACTAAAAATATCCCGTGGTCAAACTATTGAGACTCCTGCTTAGAATAAGTTTGGCCTGAGAGTAGCCAGAGGTTACCAATGGAAGCAACAGTGAGACCCCATAAAACCAATGCATAAAATTTCCTTCATCTGAAAAGGCTGAGACCTTCTTATGAAATTACACAAACAAACAAAAGCCATTTCTAAATATAGCCAGCTTTGTAGGCTATATTTAGTCACATTTCTATTAAGTAAAAATATCAAAATTCATTTTGGCAGAAATTTTTAATGTAATTTTTTTCTTTCACGTCATCATATGTAAAGCTCTGGTAACACAAACATTAAGGAATATAACTAAAAAATCTGAGGAACTCTTCTTGGGTCATGTGGTTATTCACTTAGCAAAAAAATTATTGAGGATCTGAATCTGGTTGTTCCAAGCCTCTGTTTCTAATCAGTTTTTATTATATAGTCTTTTGTTCTTAGAGCTCTCCAGGAAATCTCCACATAGTAGGAAAAAAAAAAAAAGTGACTGCACTCTAACATATATATGCATTATATGGGGAAGCATATGAAACAAACAGAGATCACTGACGTACCTGTTTGTAGGGCTCTTGTGAATTTTGAATGTGTTAATATATGTACAAAATTTAGTCAGAGTCTGGCATGAGGTAAATGCTCGCTAAATGTTCTCTATCTTCATTAATAGTAGTAGTATGTGCATAAAGTAACACACAAATATATTTGTATATACACATATGCTTTATGTCATAAAGGTATAGATTTGAAATAATATCTTTGTCTTTTAGCATTGAAGCATCCAACAATACTTATAACCAAACAGGTCCAAACTGAAGCAAAAGCTGCCTTGGGTATTTTGTTTTTGTTTTTTGTTTTCCATTGTGATGAAATAAAAACAACATAAAATTTACCATTTTACCACTTTTAAGTGTACAATTCAGTGGAATTAGGTACGTTCACATTGTTGTATAACCATCACTACCAACCATCTCTAGACCATTTTCATCTTCTCAAACCGAAAATCTGTACCATTAAACACAAAACTCCTCATCTTCTCTCTCCTCCCCAAGCCCCCGGCAACCACCGTTCTACTTTCTGTCTGTGTGAATTTGACTACTCTAAGTTCTTCATGTAAGTGGAATCATACAATGTTTGTCCTTTTATGTCTGGCTTACTTCATTTAGCATAATGTCTTCAAGGTTCATCCCTATTGTAGCATGTGTCATAATTTCATTCCATTTTAAGGCTGAATAAGGAGTCTTTATTTTAAAATTGAAGTATTTTAGGAAGACCATATGGCTATAGCTCACACAGGCAATTATTTCCAATCCTCTCTTCTCTCTCCTAGGCCTCATTGTACGAATATTCTAAGGAGATCTAATGACATGGCTTCCCTGTGGTGTCCTTTCTCCAGGAAGGGCTTTGCCCTGAACTTGTGCTCTGGAGTCAGCTGGACAGATGTGCATTTACATCTGCATTTCCCCACCTAAGGAGTTTATTGTCTTGGCCATACACTCGTTTAAACCATATGATATTGCCGATATTTGACTATTTTTTATGCATAAAAGTGACGATTTCATATGGCTCAACCTAATTCTTTATCTCTTTGCTACTCAGTTATCTTAGATAAAACATAAAGTTAAAAATAGAGTTTGCCTCATAGTGTTGCTGTGAGAATTGAATAATAGAATGTGAGTGAGTGCAGCATGTAGTCTGAATTTGGCCAAAAGGCACTGAGTGTTGGAGCTGTTGTGGGAGCTGTATGTCATCGCCTCCTTTGGGGACAGAAGCCTCTCCTCACAAGTCCAGGTTTTTAGAAGTTCCCTGCTTACTCTTCTGCCATCTCTTCTGCACTCGATGATTGTAACTTTATCATCAGCTCAAGGGCATGAGAGTCATTCTGGAATGAGAGCAATTTTTCTGACACTTCATTTTAGAGGGCATGGCGCAGTGCACAAAATAAATAGTATTCCCTATCTTCATGGAGTTAATGTTCTAGTCAGGGAGGAGAAAAAGAAGGTAAGTAAGAGAAATATTTGGTATCTTAGGAAAACTAAAGTACAGGAGGGGGATATGAAGTGTCAGGAGACACTTCAGATGAAAGAGGACACAGTGCCCTGGCTTTGCTACCTGAAGCAGGTTTGAATGTTGACCTTCCTTCCAGGCTGTCCCTGTATCACTCCCCTCCCTCCCTCCTTCTCTTCCTCCTTCCTTCTTTCTCTCTTTCCTTCTTCCAGTTTGGATACTAGGCAGCTCTCTTGGCTTACTTGAAACTGCTTTTCTTTCTCTTTCTTTTCTTTCTTTTTCTCTTTCTGCCTACAGCACCTGGGCTTCCTAGGTGGTCTCCCATCCAAGTACTAACCAGGCCCGACCCTGCTTAGCTTCCAAGATCAGATGAGATCAAGCACGTTCAGGGTGGCATGGCCGTCGAAAACTGCTTTTCAAGGTAGCTGCATGCTGACTTTGCAGGCTCCTTAAATGAAAAATTCCAAGAGCAGCTCCCCTCACACCCAGGACCTGTCGTGGAATGCTGCTTCAGCTGCCCTGGCTCGGGGTCCGTTATTAATTGGACTGTTTTGGGCTTCACCAGAGTTCTCTTTGCATTTTACCCTTTCATAACTCATAGTCTCCAAACATCTCCTACTCGAGGCCTTCCATCTCCTTGCCAACCAATTCCCTTTTCTGGTCCTCGGGGACTCATGTGACCGTACCATCAGCAAAACTGTAACTCTTCTTCATCTGAGCTGCTGCCCAAGCTCTAGCCAGGCCTGATACAGGCCAATCCAGGGTAACTTATGGGAAGGTTCTCCACCTTTACCCCCCACAATGTACACGAGACTCTCCAGGACCTCAAAACTATCTTATAAAAAACACAGATAAGATTGCAAAAATTAACCTATTAAAATATGTCTATTTCAATACCTGTTTTTTTTGTTTTGTTTTGCATACTATAAGTAGTTTGTTCTTTTTTATTTTGAAGCTTATACTCTAGGCAGGGCAATGCACCTGTGGGCCTGTGGGGAGGGCCGGGGGTGTTAGCTGACAATGCTCTGCTTCCTGCCCCATAAACTTGTAGGTTGTTCTTGGATTTGAGATGAGCTACAGTGAGTGGTGGCCCTGGTCCTTGTGATGCTGCCTCTTAGGTTCACCGCCGACTCAAGTTTTTGCTCAGAAAATGCTGCCTCATCCCTAATGGCTGCTCAATCAGGAAAATATTATTTTCAGATGTTTTAAATTTGTGCAGCGAGAAACATATGTCCTGCCATATGGAGCACAATAGGAACTAGCTAAGGCCAAAATGGAAACCAGAAATGGGAGTTCTCTCTTTTTTTTTTTTTTTTTCCATTTTTGAAGTCAGACCCTACAGGCCAGATTTCCCCAACCTGCAGTCTAAGCTGTGCTCTAAATGAGAGTACATGTGCAGCAGAGAGAAACTGTACACGAGAAGATAACTACAACCCCCTCTCTCACGCTACCAATCGGGAGAGCTGCTGGGGTGCTGCTATAGCCTCACCTGGAAATCAAGTCACAGAAGTCCTTGCAAATGCTCCAAAGTCATGTGCACCATGATATGGAATGTTCAACCATACCAATCTACACACTCAGATAGTTGCACGAAAGCTGTGCACATGCAAATTTGATTGGCATATTTTAACCATTAGTTTTGAAAATACAGCTCTTAGAGTTATAGTAGTAACAGGAGTGGACTTTCACATTTAATCTGAGAAAGAAATGAAAGGGACACTAGAATATGACAAATGGCTTTTGCTTATCGTCGCTGACTTACTCAGCAAGTGCCTTCTCTGTGTGTGGTCCAGAGCTGGGCTCCGCAGAGGAAAAGATATATAAGATGAAGTCGTGCTCGTAAGAAAAGCTTCCAATCCACCGTACTCTTCCCCTGACTTTTTCTTCAGAACTGCTTGGCTTCATTTACAGAGCTGCTCCACACACCAGGTATTATGTGATGAGCTCTCATAGAAGTGGAGGACGCAGGTGAGAAAGCAGATAACTGCTTTCCATGAGCTAAGAGCTATGCTTTAGATAACTGTGGGATGCTAAGGGAGCTCAGTGGATGTTGTACAGACAGAACATAAGGTCAGAGACGGCTTCTCAGAGGTCATGGCACTCGAGTTAAAGTTTACCTGAAATGTATTCACTCACAGTTTGTTTAGGTGGTGATGCTTGTCTCTGTCCCCATGATTCTGAACTAACATCTGACTTGTTGGCAACTGAACTAACATCAGGCTTGCCATCTCTGGAGCCTGTGGGCAATGGAACCATGTGCTTCAAGCCTGGTCCCTGCCTTAGCTGACAGATGGCTCTGTTTCCAAGCTCTGCTCCAATGGAACAACCCACCAAATTCCTGCTTCCAGTCTCGAATACAGGTATCTCGACTTTCACCTCATTTGCGAGCGAAGACATCTGATGGGTCTGGATGGCTGCTTCAGGCACCAGCTCAGCCCTTTTTAGGTCATTCAGGTGTCCTCTTCCCCGTCTTCCCCACAGAGGCGACCGCTCAGCATCTTAACAATACACACTTATAATAGAGAAACATCCTTATGGAAGATCAAAGAGATATTGTTGTTTCAACGGGCTGGTGGGGAAGGGTGCCATAGGGACCCTCAGAGCCAGATGGAAGAGGACTCTTGAACACTAGACTGATGAGCGTGGATATTAGGAAGACTTTGCTGTTCTTATCCATGGAGCTAACATGATGAAAAATTGGAGTCTTAGAAAAATAGCTCAATGATGGGATGTAGGGTGGGTTGGATAAAGTGAAGGACTGGAAGCAGGCAGACAAACTTGGGCATTAGCACAATCATTCAAGTTTAGTGTAATAATAGTGTCAACCTTGGAACAAAAAAAAAAGGATGAAGCAAAGAAAGAAGTCAAAACATTTGGAGTGGGATGAGAGAGCATGTAATAGAGAAAAAAAGCAAGCAATGGTGCTGAGCTCAGGAAGACAATTGGTCTGATTTATTATCGATGGAAGGGTTGCTGTTATTTACCTGGCATTATGTAGGATTAATTATTATTTTAGAACCTTGTGCTAAAAATAAGTACATTTAGTATAATCAAATGCTTTAAGATTGTTTTCTTTTTCTTCACATCATATGTTTCCCTGGCCTTGGGGTGTGGTCCCTTTCCTCTCTGTCCTTAGGCAAACATCCTATTCTTCATCTGTGCTTTGTAATAGGCACTAAGTGCTATGGCACAGAAACAGGTAGACAAGCAAAAGCAGATTATAACAAGATACAGAGCTTGGGCTTTAAAGGATCTTGATTATATGTATTTTAGTAAAATATGTGGCTTTGTTTCAATATAGAGCTTGAAGTTTAAAATTTTCAAATCCCAGACTCCTCTTCTTTGAAAAATGAAATCAAATGAAAAATAATTTCAGGTCAAACTGTGGAAGAAGCAGTGCTCAAGTCTGAATTCACCGACACTTGTTTGGAATGGTCAGATTACCTTGTACATGCTTTGGCGTCTACGGTTAGGACTTTCTAGCCCCGTACTGGGGTGGCTCTGGATTCTAACAATTCCTTTTTCTGAAAGAGCAAGAGGGATTCTTGACATTCTTTAGGCTGTTTCCAGTTTCTTTCCTGACAGACCTCAGACAAGGTTCTTCAAGACACAGCCATGGACCTCACAGACCTCCAGCTCCTCAAGGCTGGTCTTCTTTAAGAGTACAGGCCACTGCACAGAATTCGTTGAGGTATTGCATGATACTCAGAGTGCTTAAAAGCCCTCAAGTGGAAAACTCAGATCAGTCTCAAAGAACCAGCCATGTGTTGATAGCTAACTTCTCCGTGGAATTTCTATCTGTTCTTTACTGCTAGACCAGCATGAAATCGGTGCTAAGAAAAAGCAAGCTTGATATCTTTGCTGCTTTTTCAGTTTCTGTTTGGGGCATTGGTGCTGTGTTAATCAAAGGCTCACGGGAAATATAACATCTGGTGCTGGTACTCAGAGCGGAAGAGCTACAATTGGTTGGAACACGGAGGGCTCCTTGTAAATGCTGTAAGTTGCATTTTTGGGTTAGTGTAAAGTTACAAAAATAAGTACCTAAGTCTGTTTTCTCACACATTCAGAGTTAATATACATCCTGAGGAGATGGAAAAATTGAGGAGGAAGATGGGGGAAGGCAATGAATGTTCAGCTGGAATAAGAAACAAGTAGACTACTATGAATAAGCTGATGCTTTTTCCCCCTATAGAACTCATTTGGGTTAATCTTATGTTTAATGCTTTTAATGTTAAATCATAGATTAATGTCCATTTAAAAACTTTTATTGGATAAGATTGTCACTCAGAATGAAACAATTCAAACATATATTCTTATTGCTCTATATTAACATAACGAATTTGAGATGTTCAGTCAGCTTCTTTGAAAGAGAGAATAGAAAAAGAGAAGGAGACAAAACAAAACATTCCAAGAGGCAGAATTAAAACAGAGGACTCCTGTCACCTGATCAGTTATTTCAGGGCAAGAGATAAGACTCCTCATTAAGAACTAGGATCATAAAAATACTTCGTGTGAGGAAATTAAATAGAAAGAAAGGAGGGAAAGCAGGAAGTAAGGATGACGGAAAATGTTTCTCCATTTTTCTAATTATTCACTTCATTTCCCAGGAAGGAATGGCTGCCCACTAGTGGGTTGATCTAGTTTAATATTTACTTCAAAGTATGATTTTATTGCCTGAGCTTTATTAACAGAGTCAAATTGCCAAAGAAAAATGAATGAGCATTAGGAAAATGTGAACTTTCTGATTATTAGTGGCTGTGTTAAAGAAGATATTGTCAATTTTTCTCATCATTTTTTTCAGCGTTGAGAGGTTAACTTGGACAGATATCGTAAACAAATAGAACAGAAAAATCACATAGGGCCAGAGAGTCAGTTCAAGCACCTCCCCACCCTCTTTTTTCCTACTTTAGAAAGTTGACTTGAGGTTTACATAGGAAATAAATTATGTCCTCTACAGTTGACCTCAGATGGTGAAAAATCACCTAACTCCCACCTCCCTGAATTCTTGCTCTTATTTTCATGTTTCTTCTTAAAACAGTTTCTATAGATCAGAAAAGGGATCACTCTTGCCCACAGCCACCTTCTTGAAGTGCCTGGCCCCAATGGCAGAAGCGCTTATTTATATAATTAGGGGTGGGAAAGGGGAAATTTCCATCTGACCTTTCAGTACATTCCTTTTCTGAAAGTGACTTTTTCAGTGCAAACTCTCTGATGTGGTTGCATTTGACTGAAATGATTCTTATTTTTAGCCTATTTAGCCATCGTGAACCTGAATTTAATATCACTGCATGTGTGTGTTAGGGTAGGGGAGGCAGTAGTTTGATTGGTTGAGCTGTTACGGAGGTTCAATATCGATCACCATATTGGCTGGATTTAGTTTTCTGGAAGATAAAAATGAAAAATAATACCTGGCTCTTAATATCTGGCAATAGTATTTATAAAGGCATTGTGACTTCATTTCTAGGATTGCTACTATTATTATTATTACTGATGCTACTTCTAGATCATGTACGCATCCACGGATAAGAAATTAAACTGTGAACAATACATTTAATCTTCCTGGAAATGTCTTTATGCAAGTCATTTTAACTTTATTTTTAAATATTTTATTCTTTTAGCTATTGAGCTTCAAGGGCTGGATAAAATAAGCATCACGGGCAAGAGAACATCAGAGCTAGGCAAGAGAAGCTTACGATCTTACTCCCTGCTTGCTGTGTCTATTTGCTACATGAAAATCACCGTGCTCCTTGGATAGTCATATCTATCTATGGCATATTATTTAATAATAACAAAATGCTTTGACTGAGACTCATGTTAACTGACATGTAAATAACACTCCTGAATGTTATAAAGGATAGTCTCTCATCTCTATTTTGCTCTTGTTCATAAAATCTAACTAATTGCCTCTGGATTGAAAGATTGAGTTTATGGAGGAAGCAGCAGTGGCCAGGTGGAACAGCAAAAAAAAAAAAAAAAAAAATGCTGATTTGCTTTTGGAGGCAGATGTTCAGATTGTGCAGGAACTGGAAAATTTGAGTGACAGATACAATGGGATAAATTGATTACCTTAGGAATTAGTGCAGGCTTTGTCCAGAAATGGGCAAGACCAGTGTTTCTTAAGTCTTAATGGGCTATGAAGCATCTGAGGATCTTGTTAAAATTTAGATTCAGATTCAAAAGTTCTGCCTTGAGATTCTACATTTCTAACAAGCTCCCAGGGATGCCAAGGACTCTTCTTTCCGTAGCAAGGGAAACCGTGTCTACTAGGAGATCTTTGGTAAAGAGAGTGTACCAAGGATGTATAGAGAACAGGTAGAGGAAAGGACTCTGGATGGAAGGTTAGGGCCTAGATCTTGTGGCTGCTGAAGGTCAGGGGAGTTGGGTTTTTGGAAAGCAGATCCAGTGCTGGGTGAGACAAGGGACATGCGGGGCAGAAGTGGGCCAGGCTGGTCCTCTAAGACATTTTTCTCGGGAGGCAAGTTGTATTAGACCAATGTGTGCAGGATAAGTACAGTTCATTCAGTAAAGGCATTCTGAATGGTCCCTCCTGTCTAAAAGCTCTTTCCATGGGTGGAATAGGATCTAATAACATCCCGTTAAACTAATGGGAGAATGCATGTTAAAAACCTCTATGCCAGTAGAGGATCATAGTTAAAAAGAAGAGCTCTCGAAGTCAAGTCCGGGTTCAAAACCCAGCTCCACTAGTTCTGAGCTGTTTCTGGAAAGATTAACCTCACTAAAACTCAGTTTTCTCATTGGCAAAATGGACCTAATGAGCTGACTATCTGAATGTCCTTTTCTTTATGTCTAAGGGATCCTACGCCTCATGCTTGGTCTGTCAAATTTATAGAACAGATTTCCCACTTACAGGTATTGAGATCCATGGTGGGTTACACTAAACATGTTCATTTCCTTTCATCTATATATTCTCTTGGATCTCGTGTGGAATTCAGTCTTTATCGTATTGATTGTAACAGTTTTTTGCTGAACATATAAATATGACAATTGAGTCTGTGTTTTGATCTACAGAAAGACCCTAAAATGATATTGAGCTGGTGTGTTTTAGGGACAAAAAGACTTTTGTCGTGGTTCAAACAGAGTAGGTAAAAAAGAGCGATATGGAATGAGATCTGAGGCGGGTAGGGACCAGTTCATTTAGGGTTATGTAAGTCACAGAAAAGATTTGAATTTTATTAAAGCAGCAGAGGTGCAACTGAGATTATTTAAGTGCCTAGAGATAAAGTGAAAATATCAAGATTGATAACATTTAATGAAGACTTACTCTATACCAGGCATGACGCTAAGGGTTTTTATATGCATGTTAACATTTAAGCCTCTGATTTACCACATGAGATGGAGACCATCGTTGCCTCCATTTTATAGATGAGTAAGTTGAGGCTCAGGAGATTAATTAAAATGCCAAGGTCATTAGCTGGTAATTAGCAGAAAGCAAGATACCTCCACACGGTACCTTTCTAAACCCCCTTCAGTCTATTTCCATCCATTGTTTCAACATGGGTTTGTTTAACTTGCAATGATTACTGCTGGTCATTTTAGGATGGGCTGTTGGTCACGCTCCTTGGGTGCAGCCGTAGTGCTGACGTGAACTCGAAGCAGGCGGAGCGCTTTTGGCAGTTTCAAGAGAAGCACAAGCATCTTCTCACCTGGACCGTTCTATCATTTCCCCCATTTGCACATCTCTGCATGCACATGTGCCCAAATGCTTGTATCTTCTTTATGGCTCTAACCTGCCTCCCCTCAGGCCACAGAGAATCATTGCTTTTCATTAGGTGGTGTAATGAATCCATCTGCCCACTGGTGCCTCTAAGCAGCTTCCTCTCACCGTGCACATCTGTTCCGCGAATCTGCAGCGAGCAGCGTGGACCTCTCAGGGATCGCAGGCACTGGGAGGAACTCGTTTTTTATGTCAACACACATTTGTCCCATTCTCCCTGGCATGGCTAGCTTTTTTTATGTGGGTTAACAGGGAGGCACAATATTCCTGAGCATTTGGGGACAATTTTGAAAGACAGTCCTATTGACAGGCCTCCTGGAGTGAATGAAAGGTGACGACAGATATGAATTTAACGCATCACATCAAGTGTCTCTTTTACAACACGTTGTCCTTAGAGTTTCGCTGGTGCTCATGAATGTGACTAATAAAGGAAATTGTGATTGGTTATCAGCAGGAAGGGCCCTGGGTGTCTGATTTTGCAGGGCCCGTGCTTCATTCAGAGTTGAAAGAGCCACTCTCTAAATTCAAAGGGAAGCAGCTGCCACAGAGAACTCAAATAGCAAATCCGAGGCCCCACTCAGAGTTGGCAGAAGACAGAAAGATCAAACTTCTCTCCCAGTCCCCAACTTATGACAACTATTGCTATTGTATGGCTCTTAGGAATTGGCATCTGAAGATATTTCATCAGCGGTGTCGAAACAATGAGGATAAAAATAATCACTACGAATGGAGGCCCGCCAGTTATGAGATGCAGGCATCGGCCCTGGTAAGTATAGGCGCACATAATGCCCATTGTCCTCTTAGTAATTGCCTTGGCCACCAAGAGTCCTAATGGGGAAGGGACTTAATGAGATTTGGCTCCCTAGGAAAAAGGAACTGAAACAAAATATCTATTGTTCTGAATGTAACCAGAATGATCCCCTGGACAGAAGACCCTGGAGTTATATAGGAAAGAGTACTCATAACTGGTGAGAAGGAGATTCTAGTATCAGCAGACTTATTTCAATATGCAATTAATATACAGCATTATCAAAATATGTAACAAACATCCAGCTTCATTCAACAAATATTGTGGAGCCAGCATTATTTTAGGCACGTAGGATACAGCTGTGAGTATGACGAAATACCTGCTCTTAGGGGTTCCAGTGAAGGCATAAGATAATAAATAAACAAATAAGAAAAACGTGGAGTGATAAGTGCTCTGCCTAGAATTTATATTCAATGGAATGAGAGAGACTGACAGTGGTCAGGGAAGGCCTCCATGACAAGGTGACCTTGAAGTCAATATCTGAATGTCAAAAAAGGGCCAACCACTCAAAGTTGAGGGGAAGAACATTCCAGGTAGAGAAAGTTTCCAGGCTTTCAGATGGCAATGAGCTTGGCATGTGTCAGGAACAGAAAGATGTCCAGCCTGGTTCGAGCAGTTTAAGTGAGAAAGAATGATAGGGTGTGAGATCTGAGATGTGGGCAGAGGCCAGATCAGAGAGGGCTAAGTAAAGGGTTTGAATTTTATTATAAATATGTTTCAAAGCTGTAGGAAGGGTGTGAAAAGGAAAATGACATGATCATATGTGCAAAACATTTTTTGATATGATTTCAAACTTAAAGAAACGTCACCAAAATAGTACAAAGAGCTCTTATAAACTGTTACCCAAAGTTACCAGTTGCTTACATTTTTTGCCCCATTCGTTTACCATTATCTCTCTGTCTATATCCTTATAAGTATACATGCATATTTCCTCAAACCACTTGAAAATACAGTGGAGACATCGTATTCCTTTAACATGAAAAAACTCAAAACTGTATTTTTTAACAACAAAAAATTATCTTATATAATTACAGTACTCTTATCAAAGAACAGAAAATGTATTATTTATATGCCACTGTTATTCTAATCTATAGTCCATATTGAAATTTCATCAATTGTCCCAATAATGTACTTTCTAGTTACTTTTCCCCAGATTCTATATCCAATACAGGATCAAATATTGCATGCATTTTGTCATGTGTTTTAGTCTCCTTCAATCTGGAACAGCCCCCAGTTTTTTTTTTTTTTTTTTTTTTTTTTTTTTTTGTCATTCTTGATCTTGATGTTTTTAAAGATCACAGGCCAGTTATTTTATACAATGTCTCAATTTAGGCTTGTCTAATTTCCCCTCATTACATCAAGGTCATGCATCTTTGGCAGGACTATCACAGAAATATTGCTATGTCCATCTCAGTGCATGACATCAAGAAGCATGTGATTTGGTCTGTCCCAGTACTGGTGATACTAGCTTTGATCACCCAGTTAGGGTTATGTTCCCCAGGTCTCTCCTCTGTAAAGTTACTATTTCTCCCTTTGTAGATGGCAACTAATCTGAGGGGAGTTTCTTTGAGACAATACAAATATCTTGTTGATCATCAAAATTTTACTTTTACTATGTTAAGTATCCACTGATGAATTTCTAAATCTATCACTCCTTTTATATTTATCATTTGGAATTCAACTGTAGGGAAGAGCTCTCCTCTCCTCCATTTATTGTGGTGAAAGAGCCAGATAAGAGGAAACCAGCTCCGGGAAACCAGAGCAAGTAGGAAGCATAACCAGGAGAGTGTGTGAATAGTCAGGAGAAGGAAGTGTTTCAAAAGGAGGGAGCGGTAAACTCTGCTGACTTTTACTGAGAAGTCGAGTACAACAAGGGCAGGAAATGCACGTTGGATTCTGCAACATGAAGTGCAGTGGAACAGGAACCCAGCAGAAGTGAGCTGAAGAGAGCGTATGAGATGAGGACGTGGAGGACGTGGTGGCTATTTCAGGAAGTTTCACTGTGAAGGGGAGCTGAGAAATCGTGTAGTAGCTATGTGGGAATATGGGGTTAAGGGAGATATTTCCCCCTTTCTGTTTTTTAATATGGGAGGTACAAGATCACTCTCTGGTAGAGAGTGGATGGATGATGTTGAAAAGAAGGAATAATCAAAGAAACAAAGTCTCGAGACAAATGGGGAAAGATGGGAGCTGGAGGTAGTGGGATGTGGGGTGTCCAATCCTTGGTGATAGGAAAGAAGCCATTGAGGCCATAGAGTTGTAGTCATGACGATGATGTGATAAGGGAGGCCTTTTTGGGTGCTTCGGTATTCTTGGGGAAGTGTGAGGCAAGGGCATAGCTAAAACTGGGATGGGGCTGGTGTTAAGAGAGATGTGAAATGGTTCCTTTGACAAACGGGAAAGTAATAAATGTGGAGAGTGTGGCAGGGCTGACCAGGCAGTGCTGGGGGCCAAATGGAGACCTGTGGCCATGATTTGGAGTGAAACTAGTCAGGAAATTTGTGTTAAAAAGAAAGTTGTAAAATAATAGTATAATTCTCAGAACATTTCTCACAAGTGCTAACTTGATTAGCAATCAACATAACCCTGAGAAACAAGAAGATAGCATGAATACCTACCTCTCTTTTATAGATGTGAAAGCTGTAGCTTAAAGAGATTGAATATCCATCCCGGGCCATGTAAGCAAAGCATCGAACTCCAAAACTCATGTTCATTCCATCACACCAGCCTCTCTGAAAGTGACTCAACAACTAGCACAGCACGCTGGAACAAAGGATAACTCAGACCCATGACCATATCTGTTTTTAAAAGATTTTGAAGTTGATACTATAGCAGAATATGACTGAAGATTTTGTTGATGGTGATTCATAATAAAGTAATTGGAAAGGTTTTTACAATGTGCCCCAAAGAAGAATACGGTTGAAAAGTATAGATGATAAATGATACTAATATAGCATGCTAGTTAAGAGGGTGGACTTTGGGATAAAAATTACTTAGGTTCGAGGCTTGGCTCTACCAGCTATGGGTTTTGTTGACTTCAGACAAGTAATTTAACTTCCCAGACTCAGTTTACTCAGTTTATCTGTAAAATGGTCATGATAATAGTGCCCTTCCACATTGGGTTATAGTGAGAATTAAATAAAATGATTCACATAAGGAATATAGCAGTATCTGGGATACATTTAGGGTTCACTAATGCCATATCATTATTATTACTGGTGAAAACTAAAAATGCAATATGAGGATAAGCTGCTGTAAATTATATCAACAGATATAATGTAAACTCCAACAATTATCTCTCATATATAGGTTGATGAAGAAATTAAACCAGTACTCTATGTATAAACCTAAGACTATTTAGCAATAACTGCAACCAAGTATACTAGAAGCTTAATTGACAAGACAATAGATTTGGCCCATAAAAAGAATGTTTTGCTATTGGCTAAAAAGAAAAAAAACCCACAAAACAACAACAACAAAAACCTTTGTGACCTTATGCATATTGATGTATGCATACAGCTATATCTATAAAAAACCTATACAGGATATTATAAACAAAAATATATCCTGACATAGAAACTACAGATAATATGAAAAGTTACAAATTCAAAGTAAACATGTTGGGTCAGCAATGGAAGTGTTTCTGATCTTACCACGTGGGCACTTTCCATTACATTAGGGTGATATTTTGAAAGATAAGGAGTTAACTGGCTGCCTTCTCATCAGAAGAGCTCTAGTCTGAATATGAGGGGCTTATCTGGTGTGTCCCATACTATCTTACTGAGTTTCTATCATGGCCATCCAAGTTATTCAAGTAAGGGCATAAGGCAGCAGTTCAGCTATTAATGGTCCTTACTCAAGTTTAATGCGCGTTTACCCAGGCTTAGTGCTATGCAAACTTAAAGAGGAAGCTTGTGTAACTTACAGCAGAGGATTGCATATAAATCTTGTGTTCTATGAAACCTGATAAATAGTTTTTTGCAATTGTTTGGAATAATTCTGTTGAATTAAAATAGTAGTTATGCCATGCTGCCCATAGGCTATTTTACCTCTCCAGCCTGATTCCGGGAGGCGTCAGTACCGAGGAGGCAGAATTCGTTAAGTTTAGGCCCCTGCTAAGAAAGGCTCTAGTATAGTTCTCACTTGGCCCGGTGCCTCACAGGGACCTGTGCAGCTTTGAAACATTGTGGTGCCCTGACCTCATCTGAGGCTTACAGAGCCAGAATCTCCAGGGCCGGAACCCAGGCGTGGGCGTGTTTGAAGAGTTCCACTGTGATTATGCTGTACCTGCATACTTGAAAGGTCAAGAATTGCATCTAAAGCAAATCTCCCAGGTCTCACAAGCTATTGTATGAATACATGTGTGTATATTATACATTAATAGCCATATACTCATTTTTATTAAAATATTTAGGATTACTTAACGCCTACACAGATTATGCTCCTTAGAGATTGATTAGGAAGTCAAAGTGACTGGATTTTCCTGCTAGGTCAGCAAAGTATTTCAGAAGCTTATCATAAAGCTGTTTATCAGATAAGAATGTTTTCAGCAGTAAGCAACATCTGAGTCATTTAAACAAATACAAGGGTATTTTTCTTAAAAACTAAAAAGTCTGAAAGTATGTAGCCCAGGGCTGATGTAGCAGCTCACTAATGCCAACAAGAACCTAAAGCCTTTTTCTTCGTTTCTTCGGACATCTTTACCAAGTAATTATTGCTTCATGGCTACAACATAGCTGCCTCTGCTCCAGGCATCATGTCCACATTCAAAGCAAGAGGTAGGAAAGGAAGAGTGACACTCATCATGTCTTTATCAGGAAAGAAGTACATTACTCACATTTCTTTGGCCAGAACTGTGTTTTACGGCAAACTTTTGCTGCCAGGTAGATTGGAAAAGTGACTATTTAGCTTTTCTTTCCTCCATGGTGAAGGAACAAAGAAGAAAGAGAGTTAAGAATAGCCAGCTAACTCTGACTGCCATATCTGATATATTTATATGCTTAATTCATTAACTTCCCATCAGGGCAAGTGTCTTAAAACACCACTCTGAATCATTCAATTTTTGTTACCTTTACTGTCATTATTTTTATTTAAAATGGTAATAGCATTGCAACTATCATTTATTGACTGCTTACTGTGTGCCATGCTTTGTGGGAGCTAACTTTTCCACCTTGCCACCAAATCAGTTGCAATAATCCTCCCTGCAAGGTGAAAATCACTGTCCTCATTTCACAGGTAAGGAAACAGCCTCTCTGAGGCTCAGAATGGGTAAAGTGGGTTGCCCCAAGGCCACATGCTAGGAAATGATGGAGTCAAAATTCGAACTTAAGTCTAAAACTTAACGCTCTTTCTCAACACAGGCACTCCCTCTACCCCTGAATCAAAAGTAGCCTTGCATGATCCATACACATGCAGAAAAACAGATTTTCATAATCACTGCACATTCTTTTCACAGCAGGCTCCATCTATCGCCCACTTGCCGCCTCATTACAACTTCTCGAAGTCGTTTGAGAGAGGAAAAAAGTCATCCTGATAGTAAAGACCTCCCCCAAGTGATGTTCGTACCTAAGCCAGGGCAGCCAGGTCACCAGGGGCTCTGTACTGGCCCCAGATGTGCACCTTCTCCCTGTGCTCCCTCTCCCACAGCCGGACTCTCTGCTCAGCAGTTGCCTGTGGCCATCTCTCCAGGAATTCAGCGAGGTTGCTGGGAAATACGTGAGCATGCAGTTTGAAAAGGGGAAATGCTACAGTTGTGTTACTTCTTGCACAGAAATAGATTTCACAGCAGCAAAGTCAAGCCTTGATTCCTGGGGGACACCAAGACTGGGCAGTGGTGCTCTGTAAAAGTGAATGGGGAGTGGACGCCCACACAGGCAGAGGGGACTTTCTTGGTGAAGTCTGACTCACAGGAGATGTGCAAGTGTGCAGCAGAGAAACTGACCTCCGGCATCTTCTTAGATGGAACTTTCTGTAAAAATTAGAGCCAGCTGGACTTGTGAGGCTTTCCTTCTGCTCCAGAAAACCCGTGGGGATGTTTCCCTACTGGGTTTATATTGCCGGGATTCTCAAGCTTTAGAAACTAACCTCTATTTCTAAAACAAGCTAAAATTTCTCACTGATTCTTTAAAATGTTTCTGAGGTTCCTGTTGTGTGGCCCCTTGAACCATCAGAGGCAAGGTGAGTGTGGGGGAAGACCAGGTGGGATCTATTTCGAACCCTGGGGCTGACGTAAGCATAATATGAGCCTGTATCTGCAGGCTAGTCAGTGCTTAGCATCCTCTTGAGACTCAAAAGCAAATCAGAAAACATTTTTCTTGTTTTGACTCTTGCAGATACTCAGTTTAGCTTGTGACTGTGCATTGTTGCTACTCAGAGAAGGCAGAGGATCAAAGGTGACTCAGGGACAATACCTCTCCTGTCTACCAAGGGAGATCGCTATAGCCTCTGGTTCCTTTGGATTAGTACAAGACAGAATTAGGACTTTCTTTCAGGTAACCCACTTCTTCCTCAAGCTTGAGTGGCTTAGACTGTCAGCACCCCTAAAAGGCTGCCAGGGACTGAGAGCCACAAATGCACACTTCTTTTGACCGTGGCAAGCAAAGAAAATTCTTTGGTTCTGCCATCTTACTACCTTATCTGTGGCATCTTCATCGGTTAGCAAGGAGTTCCACATTTTCAGGCCCCAGTCCCCATAGATGTTGGTGGGGTGGGGAGCATGGTGGTGAATCTCTATATTCAAAGGTTTGCCTCAAGCTCTGCTGAGACCTCACGGTCATCGATGGATTACATTTCACTTTTCAACTACAGAGGATTCCTACATTACTTGGTTCTAATAATGGGACCCCGAGGTTTCTAAATTCATAAATTTATAAATATGACTTTTCAAAGGCTAACAATTCAGATGAGGCTATAAAGATCTGAAGAGGGTCCTCTGAGCTGGCCCTGCAAGCGTAAAATTCTACTAGGCTTTTCTTGCAAAGTAGCAGATGACTTGGGGTTTATCAAATTTTCCATTTCTATTTTTGTTTCCCTCAGAAGGAAATAACCCGAATCTCATGACTTCTACCATTATATCATCCCAAATGTCTCATATCTTACTCCCTTTCACTCCATTAATAGTTTGTGACTTTTTGCTCTTTTAAAGGAGAACATCTTTAGGATTGAGATGAAAAACGGGTCTGCTTATCCTAAAAACGGGCATCCCTTCCCCAAGAGGCAGAAGCAAACTTGACAGTTGGGGATGTGGTACATTATATTCTGAGTCAGCTCGCGTTCAGCAAGTTTCTTTGTGATATCACCATCTCTGTCTTGTCTTGGGCAATCGGCAGGAAGTTAGCAGCACAACGCCTTCCTATCAATGTGGCAGGATGGGGGATTGGTTTACCACAGACCTCCAACAGGTGAGGTCACCTGAATGACTTAATTAGATTGGAAATTTTCTTTTTTCAAACTGCGAAGTAAACACAGGCCCTCCAGTGGCACAAACAGAGAATCCCTAAATCCTTCTGGTGGCAGATATATTTCAAGATGTCTTTCCAGCTCAAGGTAATCTCTTTTTCTCTGGGAATGACCTTCGCCTTGCCTTATCATCCATTGGAGTAGGCTTCTGAGACCATGCTTGTTGACTCTGTCTTCCCTAGTAACAGTTGATTAGACCAGGGTGAGCTAAGCTGGACCCGTTGGATTTCTCCTTTGGGGATGTAGAAGTGGGTTTCTGAGTCCCTCTCTGTGGTGACTGGAAATCTTTCCTCATAGCATACCGTCTCGCTGGGGGCCACTCTAATGCATGTTTAAAATTGCATCTTGCCTGCCCCATCACAGGCTTCAGATTCTTCCGCCCTCTCTCTCTATTCATCTTTTCTTTCTCCACTTTCTTCTCATCTAACACACTACAGTATGTGTAGAGCGTTAGATGAGATTAGGTCTGTAGGCTCTTTCTACTACCAGAATGTAAAGTCTATGAAGGCAGGGCTCTGCTTGGTTCACTGATGCCACCTGAGCACCTAGATTAGTGCCTGGCACATATTATATCCAGTAAATGGTAGTTGACTAAATGAATGGGGGCTGTGGTCAGATATGTGGTCTAGAGAAACAGGAAAGGCCAGTATGTACAGAGAGAAAGAAGAAGCAGATTTACAGAGATAGGTAAACAGGAGAACAGAAGCTTTCTCTCTGGGTCCCAATCTCTTCTTAAGAAGGGACCAGGCTTCACTCCTGCCCATGGGTTTTTGAGTCCTTATAATGAATTGCTGCCCCTTCCCATTAAGCTAGCTGAAATTGGTTTTTATGACTTTTAACAAAGGGACCTTGGCTAATTATACAGACAAAAATCCCAGGCTTCCTAGAGCTTCCATTCTAGTGGAGGGAGATAGACAATAAAAAATAAGTGGACTATATGCTATGTCACATAGTGATAAGGAATAGAGAAAATTAAATCAGCTAAGAGGGAGCAGGGATTTCTAGAAGAAAAAATATTTAAAATTCTAAGTAGAGCCTCCACTTAAAATTCTCAGAGAGAGCCCCCCACTCCCTGCCATGTGATGTTCGAGCCAAAACCCAGAGCAGATGAGAATCCAAACCAGAAGTGCACGACTGTGTGTGGGGAAGAGCATTCCAGGCAGGCAACAGGAACAAGTGCAACGGCTCTGAACCAAGTTTGAGAACGAGCAAGGAGGCCAATGTGGCAGGAGCCAGTAGGCAGAGAGGAAAGTAGGAGGACAGAGAGGCGAAAAAGGTGCGGAGGGAAGGGCCCTGTGCATTGTAAGAACTTTGGCTTTACCCTGGGTACCATGAAAAGCCACTTGGGTTTTGAGCAGAGTTTTGCATTTTAAAAGGATCCCTCTGGCTCTTGCAGAAGATCAGTATGGGGGTTGTAGTAGGCAGGGCGGAAGCCGGAAGCCGGAATCTCAGTAAGGAGCTATCGCAATAATCCAGGAGAGAGAAGGTGGCTCTGAACAGGGCAACTGGCAGGAAGTGATGAGAAGTGGTCCAATTTTGTATCTAGAAGGCAGAGCTGTGTCTCCAGCACCGAAGACCCCGTTCCCAGGAACGGCAAGGTTTCTTCTCTGGGCTGTGTGGGAGCAGCTGGGCTGTTGATTTGCTGTCTTCTGTCCAGCCCCCAGCCTGCCCTTCTGCACCCGCAGCCATGGCCTCTCCTGCTAAGTGTGTCTGAGCGACCTTTGTTAAAGGAAGCCCTGGCAAGCCTGCATACCTTTTCCACCTTGAGTCCTCTCTAGAGCTGTTTGCCAAAACAGGAAGATTCTTCACGCTTGTGGACATGGCATGGGGAAGATAGACCAGGAGGCTTAAATGCTGTATTTGGTTAGTGAAGGGTTTGACTTCCGAGATCACTCGTGGTCCCTTCTAGCTCTAACGGACTATATATAATTCTGTGGGTCTGAGAACTGAAGGAATCCATCACCAAACCCAGGTCCAAACCAAATGCTACATCATAAGTCATAAAAGAAATTGCAGATCACTCTGAGGGTTACTGGAGTGACATAAGGAGTTCATTCCTGCCTTGTGCCCTCAGCCACTAGATGTGAAAATGGTCTGTGGTAAATATGATTAACTTGAAAGAGAACAGTTTACAAAACTGAAACCTTAGATTCCATTTACGTAAAAAACAAACAAGATGAATGATACACACCAGAGGGTTAGTAAGTGTGCTGAGAAGTAAAGTTGTAAATTTTACTTTTTTTTTTCCTGGAGCGGTTCTACGTTTTCCAAATCTTTTAAAATATTTTAATATACACATGTATACGTAAATTTATACACATTCATAAGTGTGGTCTTCCTATCTCTTTCATATTTTGATTGTCCCCGCCTCCCCCTTTTCTATTCCTACCTTCGCTGTCTTGGCACACTGCCCTCCCCATAGCCCAGAAACTCATTTTCTACAACGAACATCAGTTATTACCTTGGTAATACAGCAATCAGTTATGCATCAAGCAATCATCCATTCATTCCTTTAAAATGTAACACCAAGGCACAGCCTTGATGCTTCCCTCTATCATGGGAATCATCTTGGCTTCGACCTATGTCGGGTGGGCCAGGAAAAGGGGTGGATGACAAAATTAGAGACAAGAGCATGGGGAGATTTCTGTTACTGGTTTCCTGAATGAACATCAAAAATCTGGGATTAATAGAGTCATCTGAAACATGATCAGGCAGCTTTGATAGTATAGTAGCTTTAGCTTCTCCTACCAGACTTTAACAAGGGACAAAGTCCCACTGGACATACAGGTTGTTAACATGTAATTCTTGTTAAGGCCCTAGGGAGGCTGTGTGTGTGAGATTGGGATGGGCGAATGCCAGTTTCTGAGGTAATCTGCTTTATAACTTGATATAGAAATTGCAGTTAGGAGATCCCCAGTTGGTCATCCAGCCTAGAAAGCAAGGCTGTGGCAGGCAGGCCTCACCAGCCAGGAACAGGATGTATGATGGGCCCCACGAGACTGAGCAGGATGTTGACGGGGTCACTTCCTGCCAAGGGCAGTAACCTGGTGAAGACTCAGAGCACTAAGTTCTGGGCAACCTCAATCCTTTGACTCTTTCCTAGAGCACGCGTTTTTATATATGCGTATATTTACAGCTATGTGTCTGTGTATGTGTTGTCCCTTGTTCCTTCACCACCTCCACCCCAGATTTTGATGGCGGTGCGAGGAAAGTCTCTTGTGAACCGGAATGTATGAACAGTGTATATGAGAGCTGCTCGGTTCCCAGAGAAAGAAGGAGCCCCTGGAAAAAATCCGGGAAGCTGGGGCAGACACGCTGAAACCCATGGAACTACACAGCCCACTGCTGGAAGAAAGTAGGTGTAAAAATAGACTATAGCCATGGAGGGGACTTGAAGGACATTCATTCTGTCCCCCTCTCTTCGTGGGCAGGGAAACCGATGCCCAGAGGTGTTAAAGAGAAAACTCCCTTTCTTCAGCAGCTCAGCGACAGCTGATTATATCGAAGCACGTTTGCTTGCATGAGTCGCAAAGTGACAGTTCTTACTAAGAATAGGGGAATTAAGAAGACCTTTATTCTTCTTTTGTCATAATAAAACAAAATGTTTTTGATTCCACCAAGGCAAACGCAAATTGTTATGACTCTTTTTACCTTCACTGAACTGAAAGGAAATGGATCTTCATCTTTCTGTGTGTGGGGAAGCAGTAGTGGTGTTTACCCTTAGGCTAGTTGTGATAAATCACCTGCAAATTTTATCCTCAAGGACTTCTGAGTGGACTCAAAACTTTAATGTGGGCTTCAAGTTTTTCATTCTCAGTAACCAAATATTATTTGGGGACACCCTAAGGGAGGGGATTGGCCTTAAGTGCAACCAACATCTCAAAACACCTTGACCAATTGGTTTGGGGACATCCACGACACAAAGCTGAGATGTGTTCCCAGACCATGAGTCTCCCTCCTCCGAGCGTGTTAAATACGCCAGAGGATTTCCTCCTTTTTTACAAGCTCACTGGGTCAATAGCTCATGTGTTAACAGTTTTAAAAAAATAATTTATATTTGAGAAGTTGCCCTCATTTGGGTGAATTGCAGGGAAAACTCGCCTAAATTAGGAACAGAAGGGATTTAAGGGAAAAGTTGAAACAAAAGTTTAAATAACAAAATCTCAGCTACCAAAATCTTCTAACTAATATATCCAACACCCTGTGCACACAGGATTCAGCAGAGGTTCATTAAAGATATTTGATATTGACCGTTTGCAGAACAGGTGGTCTTCTGAAATGCTGAAAAGCTACTGTGTTCTCAAATAATGATAAAATGCCTCTTTACTCCTATTAATTAAAAAAGAAATCAATGAGTTGTCACTGAGCGATTTTACTCCTATAGATGGACCTGTGAAATGGAGTTATCACAAACTCCAAGTCCTCCTCAATGTGTTTGGGAAATATTTTCTTGAAGGAGCATTCATAGGATCTCCATTCTCTGAGATGACCTTGCTTCTCATACTGGCTAGCGTAGGAAATGTGTAGTTCTTTGAAGTGGGAAAAAGAAAAGACAAATCCTCTTGGGAAATAAATAATGGATGGAATAATAAAGGAAACCACACTTTTGAGCTATCCCTTGGTCTCAGTCTTCACCTGGATGTAGAAATACATTGAGGGCAGTCTGCTCCCATAAAGAGGAAGGTGTAAAATGGTAAACCCAGAATGCCTGTAAAGCAAAAATAAGGCCTCGATCCTTCCATTGGCAAAGGAAAGTCACTGGGCTGCTCCCACCCAGTGTGATTCTCCTTCCTCTCCACTTCTGATTTCCCCTGTGACCCAGGACATCCACTGGCTGGGAGGGGGCCAGCGAGTCCGTGGCGGCACATACTCGCTCTCTCGGTAAAAGCCGGATGGCCGGGAAGAGGCACCATCTCCTCCGTGCTGTCCCCATCATCGCCTTTGTTTACCAGGATGTGTTTTGTTTGAATATTGTTTTAAAAATAGTTTGCTCTAGAGGACATATTGGCCCTTTGAGAAAACCACTCCCGGCATGAACCAAGATATTTTGTGACTCTAAGCTCTTTGAGAAGGCAGGGTATATTGGAAATCCGGCAGTAAAAGCAATGGTTGCTAAGGGAACAATTGAATTGCTGACACAGAGACATATGATGTGACTGAAAAATCTTTTTTCTTCTCCTACCACACAGAAAAGAAAGCAGATGAGCAGAAGGAACAGTGGACAGTCCTTTCTGCCTGTTAAGAGAGCTCAAAGGCCAGAATAGTCTATTAGCCTAAAGGGAGAGAGTCCAGTGGTGGTTAAGGCTGAGAAAAGCTGAGAGCAACTGGAAACTTGGGAGTAAGTTCATGAGGGCTGAAGCTGAAAGAAACTGCGACTCAGAGGGAGCTGAAAAGGAAAAGCCACCTACTAATGGGACTGACGTTAGGCTGTAGTTGACAAAGTATGGAAGGCACTTAATTACATGTAGATATATGTTTTTTTAAGCACCAGCTCCTATATACTTGGAAATGTTTTTTAATCGATTGATTCATTGGCTCATGTACCATTCAGTTGCCATTTTTGAGCACCTATTGTTTAAACTCCTCTTTAATATGTAATTTATGTACTCTAAAATATTTTCATTATAACTGTAGTTCAATGATTTTTTAAATTAACTTTATACAGTTCTGCAATCATTTCTCCACTCCAGTTTTAGAACATTTCTATCTCCCTTTGGTCTGTTCGTAGTCAATCCTGCTCTCAGCTTCAGGCAACTACTGATACGTTTTCTATCTCCATAGACTTTCCTTTTCCAGAATTTTTTCCTAAATGGAATCTTACCATCTGCAGTCTTTTGTGTCTGGCTTATTTCATTGTACATGTTTTTTGAGGTTCATCCATGTTGTACCACATGTCAGTAGCTCATTCTTTTTTTTTTTTTAATATTGGATAATATTTCATTGTATATCGATATCACATTTTGTGTATTCATTCACCAGTAGGCGGACACTTGAGTTGTTTCCTGTTTAGGGTGATTTTGAATAAAGCTGCTATAAACGTGCATGTGCAAGTCTTTGTGTGGACATATGTTTACATTTCTCTTGGGTACACACCTAGGACAATTACTGGATCATGTGGTAAGTTTCTGTTTAACTTTTTAAGAAACCACCAAACTGTTTCCAAAGTGGTTTTACGATTTTACATTCCTATCAGCAATACATGACAGTTCCAGTTTCTCCACATCCTCTGTCTATGTTTGGTATTGTCAGGCTTTTTGATTATAGCCATTCTAATGGGTGTGTAGTAGTACCTCGCTGCAATTTTTTAATTGCATTTTCCTAATGACTAACGATATTGAGTATCTTTTCATGTCCTAAATATTTTTTATTAGGAAAAATATTTGAAATAATAGAATTTTGAGTGAAAAATCTAAAAACCAAAAAAAGTATTATTAAGGCACATGTCTAAATATTCTCCATCAGAGTTGTCAGAAGAGTGTTTCTTATTGGAAACTACCAGCATCAGAATTACCCAGAGTATTTGTTAAAAATGCAAATTTTTCTAGGCTACAGAATGCATACCTAAGTAGGCCTTCTGGAGCCCATGGTTTTAAGCATCTCTCTGCTGGGTGATTTTCATACACACCCAAGCCTAAAACCAAGGCGCTTTTGCTCATCTGGTGATCCTTTCACTGACCGCAGGTCCAGGAGTCCCTACTATCTGAGATTCCCAAGTAACCACTAGCCCTGTGAGAGACATTTGCCCAAAGTATTACGAACTCAGTGCATAAACCTTCAGGAAAATCATCTAACTCTAGATTTCTGCTGGAAATGGAAAAATTAGAATTCATCAGACACAATATACATAATCCTTGTGCTCTGTTACTATACAAAGAATTGCAAGAACCTGGTTCCTACCTCCTTTATAAGATGGGCCAGAAGACCTGAGAATATAATGTAGGTTTAGTGCACTGAGTTCAAATATGAAGACACAGTCTCAACCAAGTTCATGAAAGTACTACCATTTTTGACAAGGAAAGCTCGGCTTTAGTATCATTTCCACAAAGACAGCTTTAACTTATCCATTAGGTCTACCAAAAACTCATCAGTAGCTGGCTTCAATCCATCCTCTCAAGATGGTGAGACGTGGTCCAGGATGGATGCAAGTGTCTTAGTCAATGTCACCAGTTCCTCAGATACTTACCTGTCAAGGCTGAATTACCTAAATGATTTAAAATTGCCCTTAGATTCAGAGTTCATTATCATCACTACGCCATGCTTTATGCATGAGTTTGTAAGCACTATTGCTGTTACCCCCAAAAATAAAAACAAAAATCTAAAATGCCATGGCCAGACCAGGCTTTGGAAGGAAATTTCACTTTAAAAGGAAGGGTTAGGGCTCAAAGGGACACATTCTTTGGACACCATGATGATGGCTCAAAGCAGAAAATGTTAATGAAAGTGGTAGGAATGGGTTCAAAGAGCTTAAAGTAGAGGTGAGGCTGATGGTCTGGCATCTTACCAAGAAGCTGCTTTTCTTTTCATAAAGGAAAGGCTGAAAAAGAAATCTTTCCATTTGCACTTCAAACTTGTTTTAAATATATTAGGAAAAAGTATATATACACACAACAAACCTCCTACCCAAACACCCTCCTACTGGCTGTTAATTCTATTTGAATAGTTCGTGGGTGGCATCCTGGCCAGCCAATACATCATTGTGCTACTCCATGTCTCCAGGGATATTCAGAATACGCACAAATGACGGCAGGACGGACGCTGCCTCTACCCTCCACTCTTCGTGGGATTCTTTCCCTCAGAATGTCTACTCAGAAGCACTGGGACATAGAATGGCTTTGTAAGAACCCAGAAATGCAACTGTTAATGGAATTACTAGGCACAAATTACTTGGCACTGAAAACTGGAACAATTAGCAAACCTTTGTGATGAAGGAATGCTGAACGTGAAACAACATGAGAATGGAATAAAAATGGACCTATTATTCTTTGACTCAATTAAGTGCACATAATATAGTAAATGCGCTTTTGCCAAACCATATATTTATCTATGCTGTTTGAGGGTGAGGGTGGGGCCAGTCCTAAGCAAGACCGATTCACACCAGCCTCGGAATGAAAGGAACACACAGTTCCTTCAAATGGATGAGAACTAGCTCAGTTGCACAATATCTTGTCCACACGTAAAATGATGCCAATAACACTGGGTTGTTTTTTGTAATGGTCACAGATTTTTGTAGAAATTAGCGATAGAGAAACGGACTATCTGAAATAATGCCATTTAGCAATGTGACTTTCTTTCCCTTCAGATAAGTCCAAATTATGGACACGCTGTTCTGTGTATTTGCCCAGATGGTAAACTAGACACATTGGTTGGAAGTGAGGTTTAAAACTGGCAAGAAATTAGATTTTCCGTCCTACTAAAATAAAAATGTCAAGTGTCCTGCTAATAATTTTACACTTCCAAAAGACCACGAAGCCCTCGTCTAGTTTGTCTATCCATGTTATTTCAAAAATGTAATCTGCATTTTTATCATTAACAATCACACTCTGCAGAATGAGGAACCAGTGACTCAAAGCTGCCATCAGAACTTGAGGGGACTGTAAAGATGATTTGGGGCAGGGGGTTGCTTACTCTTTTCCTGCAGCTCAGGTGAACCCTCCTCACGTTCTGATGATCCCTTGCCCAGGTCTGGCCCTAAATCACTCAGGTATGTGCAAAAACTGGCATTGGAGAGCTGCGTTAGGCACGTGGCCTGTCCTGGCCCTAAATGGTCATTCAACAGAGACATCCGTTGCCATTACTCCCTTCTCTCCTCTCTTTCTCTGTGTCTCTCTCTTTCTATCTCTCTCTCTGCATTTTTTCCCCTTGACAGTCATCTTTGCCATAATGCAAATATTCACCTTTCTTCCTCAAATTCTTCTGATTTGAAATACACTAGTAGGCAATGTCTTGGCATTTATGTTTATAAAGTTGTTCTGTTTCAACTTTGGATCCCTTCCATGTTAGGACTCTTTTTGGGGGGGAAGTGGGTAACTTCTAAATTTTGTAATAATTTCATCATTTCTAAAACTCTGCAAGAATAGTACAAAGAAGTCTCCTGTACCCTTTACCCAGGTTCTCCAAACATAGACATTTCCCCACATTTTCTCTTAGTGTATATACATATTTATTAGTTTTTTTTTCAGAACCATTTAAGAATAAGCCGCAGCACGATGCCCTTTTACTCCTACATACCTCAGTGTGCATCTTACTGTGAAAACTATCGCACTTCAATGCTGAAAAAGAAAAAAAGCAGATAAACAAAAAGCAGAAAATTAAAATCCATCTGGATTCTTACAACCCAGAAATAAACATTTTGCTGTATATCCTTCCAGTGCTTTTCTATGCATATAGTCACGTTTTTGTTTTTTGTTTTTTTTTTTACACAAACGTGACAATATATGTACAATTTCGAGTCCTGCTGTTAGAGGCCACGTAGTACAAGAAGAGTGCTCAAGTTCTGGAGTTGGCCTGGGTTCAAATCCTGTGTGTGCTGCTTACTATCTGTGTTCATTTCCTGTAGCTGCCATAACAAATTACCACAAGCCGGGTGGCTTAAAACAACAGAAATGCATTCTCTCGTAGTTCAGAGGCCAGAAGTCTGATATCAAAGTGTTGGAAGGTTCAGTTCCTTCTGGAGCTCTGAGGAAGAATCTGTTCTATGCCTTTCTCCCCTAGCCTCAGGTGGCTGCTGGCAAGCCTTGGCGTTCCTCGGCTAGTAGATGTGTCACTCCTATCTCTGCCTCCATCTGCACGTAGACTGCTACCCCGTATCCCTGTGTGTCTCAGATCGCTTTCTCCTTTCTCATATAAGGGTACCTGTCACTGACGAATCCAGGATGATTTCATTTTGAGATTCTTAATTACCTCCTCAAAGATCCCATCTCGAAATAAGGTCAAATTCTAAAGTTCGGGGTGAACATGCATTTTGGGGTGACGCTATTTATCTCACTATACTAGCATTATGTTCATAGATCGGGAATTTTACCTCTCCAAGTGTGAGTTTCTTGGGTTTTTAAAAATTAGATGTGATAATCCCCCTAAGCAATTAGCACAATACCTAGGACTTAGTAAGCATTCAATAAATGCTAGCTATTGATTATGGCAATAATATGACAAATATAATTTATTCAATCAATAACCCATTGATTCAATCAATAACCTGTTTAGATTTTCTCCCCATTTTTTGTTAAGCTTTTAATAAACATCCTTGGGATTTTATTTTTCTAACTTTTTTTGCATATTCATGATTGTTTCCTTAGCATAAATTCCTTGGCATGGTTCACGAAATTCTAAGGCTTTTGATTTGACAATTTCTTTCTTGGACTGCATGGCTTTATGATTGATTTTTGTTGTCCATTTTGGGAAATCATCTTTCGCACAGTGGTCCAGAGATCTATCTTAGTTTTCCCCAAATTGTCGTTCCTGGAAATACACACTATGTTAAAGATCTGATCATGTTGATGCCGATTCTCTAGGTGATTCTGCTTGGAATGGGAATGAAGCAAGGCCCAGGAGGAGGCACACAGCAGGACATGTGTTGCCGAGAGGGCCAAGGCTCGGGGGGTAAGGGAGAGGTGCCCATCTGTAGCTAAGCCACTGAATTCAGCAAAGCAGTTCTGAACACTCAGGTAGACGGTAAACCACAGGAACAGTGGCAGGAAAACAGCCTACCACAAATAAAAGCCTGAAGTTCCAGCTGACACTCCAGTGTTCATGTCTTAATAAGAAATTGCTCAGCAGTTCAAATGTCCTGGTTCAAAGCTCTCACCACACGCAGAAGAGCCCAAGAGGCCATCTTTCCGGGGTAACCCTCAGGCCACATGTGATTCCAGCTGCCTCCTCAGTCCTTCCCCCACCCTCTCCCCCTCCTGGACACAGGGGAGGTGGGATAAGCAGAAAAAGGAAAGGGCCATAAGCAGTGTTTCTTGCTGCAGCAAGAGTACTTCCGTTTTCTTCATTATGTCAGAATGCAGAGAGCTCCATACGAACGCATCAGTGAACCAGGTCAGAAACAAAATGACTAAAGGCCCGTACACTAAGGCACTTGCGTTTGTCAGTTATTCCTGAAGCAAATGCACAAACCTTTAGTCAGCTTCTTTTGACCACAATTAGAAAATATTACCAGTGACCACAAATGGTATTTAAACACATTTCCATGGTTTGGGGAGGCCAAAATAAAGAAATCTCCTACACACACACACACACACACCCGGCTTTACTCCACCTCCCACACAAAACTATTTTTCTCTTGATTGATATTCTTTTTTTAAAATAATGTTTGAAACAGTTCTAAATAGTCATGAATTTGGAGGTGAGTGGGTCTAGCTGAAAAATTTATGTTTAGCTTTGCAATTGGCTTGTGAAAACTTGTTTATATTTTGATTGCTGTGGGTTCACACCTCGGGAGTTTCATTTTGACTTTTCAGGTTAAATGAGTTTCAAAATGAAACTCATCCAATTGTCAAAATTTCCCCAAGTTTTCATTTAAAAACTGGAGGCTCTCTTATACCATAGGTTCTGACTATTAGTTTTTCCCCAGAATTCCTCTTCACTCTCTCTTAGCAAACTATCTTCCTTCTATTGTGTGTTTAATTCCTTTTTCCCTAGCCTTGGGAAAAAATGAGCAAAGGACAAGGCGATGACCTTGGTTTAGGTGTCAAAAGAGCTGAGCTCGTATTATTACTCCAGGTGTCAATGCAAAGTTGAGCTGATGGGTGCCTCAGTTTCCCCATTAGAGAAATGGATGCAAATAAGATCTCTCTCTTTTTAAGGGTGCCCATGACAGAAAATTAAGTTGAACTCGATTGTCAATTAAGGAACAATATTTCTCCTAAATTGTCATTACAGGGAGGGATTCATCACCCAAATGTTGTTACAAGTCTTTGAAGCCTCAGGGCCTGATCATTGGAAGCTACAAAATGAATTTCACTACCCCAGAAAGGTACAACCTTAGACAGTTACTCTTGATTGGCAAAGAGAAGAATGAATTATTAAGCCAGTTCTGTGAAGAGATAATAAGGTGGATAAGCTAATCAACACTCTATACTTCATCTATTATAACAATTTATTGGGATTAGTTTTTTAATGTCTGTTGAACACTATGCTAAATGTCTAATAAGTTACAGCGATATTCAGCTTGTATTTATTTCCTATTGCTGCTGTGACGGATTGCCATAAACCGAGTAGCTTTAAGCACGATGCAAAGTTATTATCTGAGAGTTCTGTTGGTCCAAAGTCTGAATTCAATTTCACTGGGCTAAAATTGGGGTCTCATCAGGGCTGTGTGTCTCCGGAGGCTTCCAGGGAGAATACGTTTCCTGCCTTTTCCAGCTTCTAAAGGCTTGCAGTCCTACATCACTCTCCTCCAATGAGAACCTTTGTGATTACATGGGGCCCACCTAGATAATCCAGGATAATCTCCCATCTCAAGATCCTCATCTTCATCACATCTACAAAGTCCCTTTTTGCTCTGTAAAATAACAACACAGAGATTCTGGGGATTAGGATTTGGACATCTTGGTAGGTCCATTATTCAGCCTGCCCAATCAGCTATAAAAGCAGGGACCCAATTGCTCTTGCTCACTGTTGATCCCAGCATTTAGCATACACCTATGTGATAGCACGCACATGATTAATATGTATAGAATAAATGGAAGAAATAGATTATGCCTGTTCTTTGCAGTTTGGTTCATCAGATGCTTATTGAGAACTTACTATGAGTCATACCCCAGGGGTGTAGGGCTATCTTGGAGAAACACAGCCTGACAGGCCAACAGTCAAGGAGAAAACTGAAAGGAGTAAAAGCCAGCCCCGGGGCTCCAGAGCCCAGGGGCACCTTATCGATTCCGTTTTGTACCTTGCAGTTTCTTAAAGGAAGTAACTATTGGCTGCTGTCTTCTTTAAGAATTCTTTGAACACATTCCTTTGGCAAATTATACTTGGATTTCTTTCTTTATTTCTACTTGTTTTTCTCCCTGGATACTGTTCTCATGCACTGAAAGTCTATTGAGAGAGTTATTAAGACTCAGTGATCGTGTCTCTGAAGAACTTCCTCATTCCCACCATGCATCTCGCTCAGGAAAAGCTCAGGTGTCTCAGAGGAAATCCAAAGTACAGCTTAGAAACACCAAAGGGGTTAAATGGGTTTTTTGAGCCAGCCTGGGGACTTATGCACTGTAGCTTGCTGGTTTTAGGTGTAACTATATTTCAAATTTCATTTATTTATTCATTTTTATTATGGTAACATTGGTTACCATCAGGTGTACGATCAAGAGTAAGGCATATTTATATTGCATTGTGGTTAGATTTGTTTTTGTCACCACATATTTGACCCCCTTTATCCCATCTACCTCCCGCTTCCTCCCACCCTCTGATAACCACTAGTCCGTTGTCCATGTCCATGAGTCTCTGTTTGTTTGTCCTGTTTGTTGCTTTTAGGCTTCAAATTTCAAAAGGTGCCAATACACATGTGACCTTTCAGAATACAACCCATTAGCAAGTTATAAATTGCCGGCCTGTGCACCAGTGTCTAGACCCTGAATTTCCCTAAATTCAGGACGATGCAGGTGAGTTACAGAACAAGCACCACATGGTTTAAGCTCCTTTCACACAAGGCTTTCTGAGTTCCAAAGCTGTTGCAGGTGCTGGCTTTCTAAGGGCCAACCATCAGTCTCCTCTGTCTACTCTAGACCTGGGGCTTTTTGTACCCCCTCTACCCCCAGCAGTTAGAAACAGAGTCCACTTTGCCTAGTGCATGGTCAGTTGGCTTGGAGGAGGAGGCTGGTGGGAGGTTGAGGGACAGGGCTCCCGAGCTGCAGCAGCCGCAGGGCACAAAGGTGGGCTATACTAGCGGCCGACGGACAGGCCATGTCCACACATAGGTCACTTGAAAGGTGAGGACTATCTGGTATTTGTAAATCTCCGTCCGTCCCCTCCCCCTCCCCCTGCACCAATGATACGAGGGTTTTGCAGAAATGTATATTTGCTCATTTTTGAAAGGTTGGTTGATAAGTCCTCTCAGTTTGAAGGGATGCCTCTGTTGTTCAAGGGTGATTTAAATTGGAAACACATTTGGTTCAAGTTTAGCCCTGAAAGCTTTTTCACTACAGCTGCTCATGTCCTATTAGTTGATAGCATTCCTGAGCATGAACGTTTCTGTGCTGCTGACCTTTTGGTGGTGGATGTTGGAAAAAATACAGAGTGCTAATCCCACGCACCTGCTTTCAATTCTGCCCACATGGGTTTGGAGTAGGAGGTTTGCTCACCCCGAATATTTCTGCACAGTTTTCAAAACCTGCATTTTTCCATGCTAACACATCTCTGCTTGTCAGCACCTAATTGAGTACACACACACACACACACACACACACACACACACACACACACACACACCCGGGTGTTCACAAGCCTACCAAGAATGTTCTCAGAGGAGTGAGCGTGAGTGTGAGCTGAGGTGACCACTAGATGGCAGTATATAAAACACTTAATGTGAGCAGGTGAACCAAGTTTGAGGACCACCCAGAGCTGGGGTTCCCAGGTTTAAATCTGTAAGATTTTTGAAAAGGAAAAGAAGAGGGAGTGCCCCGTAGGTCTGTCAAGTTTTTATTTTGCTGGGGGAACCTAATTAAGATATAAGCCAACTTCTACTGCTTTCCAAGAGAAATATTTTAACTATAAATAGGAAGGACAGAATCTCAAAATTAGGATTATCTTCTAAATCGAATAAATGTATCTTTATGAAAACCACGCGTTCCATGGTCCAATTCAGGCACGGGCTTGTGAACACCTGCTGCCATCCCGAGGACTCTTTGAGTCTATTACACACAGCAAAATGGGTGTGCACAGCTACAATCCAGTTTTTTTTTTCTTTTTTTTTTTCCTCATTAAACTTTGTTTTAATGGGATCTCAAAATGCTGTGACAGATTTTTGGTCAAGTTGTTTCCATTAAAAAGTACTTATTTTAAAAACTAATAACTTAAAAACTGCCACACACACAAAAAACCCAAATGATCCACAAAACATTCTCCTTTCCTTCTGAAGGTTTTATGGTGCATTGTGATCATTAACCAGTCTTTTACTATTAAACTTAAATGGCCAATTGAGACAAATAGTTTTGAGACTATTCTTCCACCTCTGATGAAGACTGGGGTGGTAGGTATTGGGGATAATATTCATTTAGCCTTCTGAACTTTCTGGGCAGGCTTGTTCTCATGTTGATATTGACCAATGAAAGAGTCATCCTAGAAGAAGATTTACAAGTCCAGCTGTGTTCCCTGAGTGAAGAAATCAAGATCTTTGGGCTTGCATTATTTTATCTCCAAATTAACCCTAAGACCTAAGTAGGGTTTCTGTCCAAAGGTACAAAAGAGAAGTAGTGATTGTCATTCAATCAAACTGAATTTGACAAAACTCTCTAAGAAGTGTGTGTCTATATGAGCACAGGGAATATCTGCACACGTGCTGGCTGCATTGTTGTCGAGTTATCTACGTCCTCATCTGGACTACCTTAGTCTCCCCCTGTTTGTCAGGATCGAACCTGATCATTGCTAGGCCTCCCTGCCTTTGGGATGGACCAACCTAGCTGAACCACTGCTGAGTCAGGCCTATGGGAACTGCAGCTGGTCCCCGCCTGCTGGGTGAAGGCGATGCCAGTCTAGGCCCAACATCTTGACATCTTACTCTAACTCACCAAAGAATTCTGCAATAGAACCTATTTACCTTATTTGCACTTTCCCTTTCTGTGACAGGGAGGGGGAGGGAAGTGAGACTGTTAAAAGAATGTGCCAAACACTAACTAGTGAGACAAATTACAGGCTTTCAATCAGAGAGACCTTTACTCGAATTCTAGGGCTTAGGAAAATCCCTTCACCTCTCTAATCCCCAGTTCCTCATTTGAAGATTGGGATAATAACGTATACCTTTTATAGTCATTGTGAGATTAAATTAGGTTATCTATATTAAGTGCATTCATTATACAGTGCTTCCTATGTGCTCAATACGCCTTAACTAATATTAAAAACAGAATTAAGTTTGGTGCAGGGTGCTCCTTTCTAAGGCAGGCAACCTGGGTCACCCAAAAATATGTCCTTCTTTGAAAAAGAAAGAAAGAAAGAAAGAAAGAAAGAAAGAAAGAAAGAAAGAAAGAAAGAAAGAAAGAAAGAAAGAAAGAAAGAAAGAAAGAAACCACCCTTCTTTGCAATGAGAATGACACACACCATGTTTTGGGAAAAAAATTGCTTCCGGCAAATTGCTACCTCTGAGTCTCTGATTGCCTTTTGACAGCACTTAATTTGTAGCTGGTCACAACACTGAAAGTGACTGGATAGTTATGCAGCCTGAGGATTTGGTCCTGCAGCACAGTGCAGGACACCTGGATAGTATCCTTCTAGGATTCCAGCAGCCCTCCTTATGACTCTTAGGGGCAGCAATTACAAAGGTCAGGGAGGCAGTTAAGCTTTTCCTTCATTCTCTATACTCAATTCAGTAAAAGGTCCCAAAGCGGGTATCTCCCCAGCAAAACTGCACAGATTCTAGTGAAGTTTGGAGAGCACAGAGAAAACTCCAGATAATCAAACACCCTGAAACCGAAACTACAATGCTGGAGTTGTGGAATGACTAACCCCAGCCTAGTCAGGAACCCTCTCGCTTGTCACACTGCCCTGCATTAGTCAATAAGGGGTCACTGAAAAGCTGTGCTTTTACTGTCACCTAGTGGTTACAAAAGGCAAGACTCCATCTGGGAAGGATTCTGGACCTGGCAGTCAGACCGTGTGCTGTGTAGTTACCACCAAGAACCAACATCTTTATTATGGAAATTTTATAAGATAGACATTTTATTCACAGCTTTGCAAGCTAAATTACTGATTTAATCGCTCCCCTCCCCGCCAAAAAAGCACTGAAAAGTTTGTGAGAGCCAATGTAAGGACCAAAGCAGCAGCCCAGGAGTCTGAAGGCTCAGTTGAGTCGCTAACTCACTAGAAAACTTTGGAAAATGGCTTAAACCTTCCATTTTCTCTTATAAAAATGGAAGCTTACAATACCCAGAGTTTAAGTGGCTGTGAGGTTTGAAGGTGAAGCCCCTTTGGGAACTGTATGGTGTCCGTTCCTTTCTAACATCCTGCTGCCCTGCTTCCCCTGGACTCTGATGCCCTCACCTGCCTTCAGTAAAACCCATCAGTCAACCTCATCTTTTTCGCCAGGAAGTAGACAATCCCTCTCCCTTGGTAGTACTGAAAGAAAACAAAAACTAAACAACCCCCGCCCCGCCCCCCCAAAATAGGAAAGATCCAGCTCAGAACATGCTCATGGAGTTAACAATAAAAAAAAAAAAGCAAGGGTAACCCCTGTCACTTACAGCCCCTGTCCCTGCCCCTCCAGTTACCGGAATAAAACTTTGTGCAGAAGACAACACACACCCTGAGGTGGGGTGACAGTACATATTGAATTCACCCTAGTGATGGATCCCCCAGCAGAGACCAAAGGCTCTGCTTTCTTCTCCCAGCCTCAGCCCTGGCCATGGGTGACCTGGGTGGATGCATCTTCAGAACAATTTCCTGCCAATTCAACCCCTCTCTGGTCTCCGAAATTCTCCCAGGATCTGAGATGCTGCAAACCTATTCATGCTCCCCTAAGCTCAGCCCCATGGCTCTTCATGGGGCTGGCTGCAGCTCATTGTGTGTCTCCTGTCCCCAGCTGATGCCTAGGGCAGAGATCTCCAAACTTGCTTAATTATGCCGCCTTATCTAAAACATGATTTTAAGCATACACCTCACTATGAATATTTAAGTATATATCTGCACAACTATATTATTATATCATTCACAAACATAGATATGCTAAAAGAATGAGAAATTAACATATAATGTATCATCATTCCTATGCCCTAGAGTGGGTGCAGCCCCTTTGTGGGTCCACAGGTCTGGGGAGGGCTTGGACCCTTTCTCTGGCTGTAAGAGCTGTAGTTCAGGCATAGGGAGGTTGTTTCTCATTAGCTGGCATTAGATAAGGGAAGCCGGACACACAAGGGAGACTCTCTCCTGAAGCCCTTACTTAAGCTCAGTGATGGAGACATCTGCCAGCAAGGGAGTCACGGATTGAGAAGGAACCATGATTCCTCTCCCAAATTACATCTTTCTCAGGGGTGTCCCAGAAAGGTGTGGCTGTACATGATAGAGATCCCCAGACAGAGAGGCCACTAGCTTGCTTGCCCTGTGTTATAGGATCTTCTGATTCTCCTGAGAGGGACTTGTGTCATGATTTGCTGATGTAGAGATGAGTAGCTCTCCAGCATCTACTGGTTACAAGCATTACTGGTTCATTTACATCCTGAAAGGTAAGTGAGTGCCCCAATGCATAAAGAAGCTGAGGAAAGAAAAGGTTAAAGTAATGCCCTCGAGACCACACATCTCATCAGAACTGTAGTCAGCTTCTTTCTAAAGCCCCTGCCTAATTGAACAAGTTCAGAATAGTCAACCTTTGATAGTAATATTAGTATAAAATTTGTTAACATTTATGGAATACCTAAAAGGCTCATGGTTGCTTTTGTTTCTCACAAAAGCACTATGAATTGATTCTATTATTCAAAAAGGAAACTAAAGCTTAGTGAGGTTAAGTAATTTGTCCAGAGTTGCCAGTTCTAGAAAGTATGAAAATTTGATCTCTGATCTCAGCGCCAGCAACTGTAACTTCTATCTCCTTCTCCAAGTCAGTCCAGCTCTGCTGACTGAGACATGGGCATGCGGGACCCAAACAGCAGCATCTGGAGCTTGCTGGAAGTCTCCTCCCACATGTGAGTGTTGCCTGTGCTGGGAGGGGTTTGCCTTAGGCAGAGTTACTTTGTCAGATTAGTGGAAAGCAGGGCAGAGCCAGGAGTCCCTGTTTGGAGTCTATGTGAAACTCTGAACTTTTATTTTCTTGCTGTGAAATGGAAGAGCTGGACGAAATACACACCATGATTCATCCCCCTTACATCTATCTAACTTCTATGGTTCTACGAGATGCAAAATGGACGCTTTTTGCGTGCGGAAGGGAAAAGTCTGAGAACAAATTCCCACTCTTTAACATGGAGTCAACCCTGCCCCTAGCCTGGAGGGCACCTCCCTCAAACTGTGTTCTCGAACTTCTAAGCACATGCTGTTTGTTCTCTTTAATTTAACTAGCATGTAAAAAGTTGATCTTTCATTTAACTTGTGAATTTTTGAAAAATATTCTTTATTTCTGGAGACGACTTGGTTTTAGAATGTGGTATCGTTCCCTTGAATCAGCTGCCTTAAGGATATCAAGCAATGCTCACATGACCTTGTTCTCTGTGGGTGGTTTTCTCCAAGATTCAGCAACAATGAAAGCCGAGTTTTATCCCACAATGCACTGAGTCTCTGAGACACAATATTTGGGAGATGTATTGTAGTAATAGATTGACAATCTATCACTTTTAGCTACTCCTCTCTTCACTGTACTGGAGGAGGTGCCATTTAAAATGATGAGGAGAGGTTTCTCAATGGCACATTAATATACATCATCACAAGTTAACAGATAGGCCCACCTAGTCCTCTCTGGAAGAAGCCAGGTCAGGTAGTGTGGAGAGCCAGGTACGATGAGTCACAGAAGATGAGGGTCCATTGTGATTCAGGATCTGGGTCAGGCAAACCCCAGAGGCAGGGCATGTGTCATCCGTGTCCAAACCAGGGCTGAGACTCCATTGTGCCGAAGGAAACAAGAGGGGCTGTGGGTAGCACAAGTTGCTCAGTGTCAAGCAAAGGGACAGTTAGGGAAGACTGGAGAATTCTAACCAGGAGCTTGCATAAGAAGCAGCGTGTGCTCGTGCCAGCTTTTCACTCTCTCATCTTAGCCCTCCGAATTCGGGCTCTGCAAACGGGGATGCACGACACCGCTTTGGAGCTGTTAACCTTTGCCTTTGTTCGTGTGGTGTAAGACTTGGTATTGAATTTCAACCCCTTGCGAAAACATAGACCAGACATAAGTTAAAAGTTTTGTTCTGTTTTATTCTGAGTAGCTGTAGAGTGCAGCCACAGGAGGAGCGCACAATGATAACTCAGAAGAGCTGGGTCTAATCTCCAGCACTTTTTGACCCTGGGCACCTCGCTTAACATCAGTACCCCCTCATCTGTGAAATGAGACAGCAGTTAGGATTCCTTGTTAGCATTGTTGAGAACAAGTGAGGTAATATTCAAGATAATTATGTGCAAAGCAGAGAGCTCTGTACAGGTGATATTGTTCCCTCCCTTGGTACCTCTTTCATAGCAATTACGGTACTGGATTCTGGGTGGCCACCATTACCTCGGTTTACCAGATGTATGTGTTTCCCCCCCAAGATTTATTGTGTCTAAACAATTGATGGATCTACCTAACATCCGTATTTGAAGATGATGTAGTCACAGCCTGTGTGGTTTTGTGAGCCAGCAAAGAATAGCTTAATGGTTCAATTAGCTCCTTGAGGAGATACATGGTGCTTGAGATATGCCAAATAAGCAGCATGCAACCTCTGTGGGGAGAAAAGAAGTCAGCAGACTTAGTGTGAAGACACAGCTTCCTGCAGAGCCAGATGTAGTTTGAATTTTCCTCTTGCTTTTTCCCAATAGCAGTGCTCAGGGGGGATAAACTTTACTTAACCTAATTAATTTTAATCACAGCTTTCAAATCTCATACTGTGAAAAGAATTACAAATTGGAATACATTAATAGAAGCCATAGTTTATGCTGTAAGCTAATCACGAAATGTGCATTTACATTTTCTGCATGAGTTTGCAATTACCATTAAAATAAAATTCCGTATGTCCTTTTAAATTACCAAAATGTGAAGAGCAGATTGAGCCAAGCTCATTTTTGTGTTAAATTACTAGAAGAATGTCTAAATTTCCAAGAATTAGACGGCTTCTCCATTTGAGTTGCAGTGAGAAATGATTTCTCATCATCTGCTCCAAGCTATTTCTGTTTGTAAATAATAATCCTTTAAACTAATTGCGCAAATGTCCCACCTGCTTTAGAAAGTAGTCGTTTGCTTTTACCACAGAGGAGAAATTATATATCTATATATCTATAACACACATATAGGTGGATTTAGATCTGTCTGTGTAATTTCGCTTTTAGGTTCCATGTAGACTTTGTGATGAGTGGATAGATGGATGTAACTAAATGCTACCTGATTTCTCAAAGGATCTGAGGCAGTTCAGAGGAAACGCAGAGGGTATAATAGTAAAATTTTAATTAAGAATTAGTTCCCAAATTCAAGTAGCATGACAAAACATCTGCAGAGTAATATCGTGGCTACTAGGTGTGCAGGACTTGGCGGATCTGACCTTTCACGCGCTTCTTGTCTTTTGGCCCTGAGGTGGGCAGCACCGGTGTCATTATCCCCATTTTACAGGTGAGGAGACAGAGAGTGTCAGTGAGAAGCAAGGGGGGTCTTTCAACTCCAGTCTGAGACTCTTTCTGAAGGACTCTGGCATCCAGAAACACAACTTTTGGATTATGATAGCCCAATGAGGAGAAAGAAGTGGTCATAAGCAATGACCACAAGCAAACAGCATCCCGACATCTGAGCATTAGTGATACAAACTATTGTGAGGTTAATGCTCTTCCATAAAACATCATGAAGCTACAGCTGGTTTGTTGGGTCACCTGGCTGGACACACTTGGCTTCCTGGAAATATTTCATATTGAATTATGTATGAGAACATTCTTAGTATATCGCTGGCTGGTTCTCTAGCAATGCCCCACAACAATAATAACGGTTAGCAGCTATCAATCATTGCTTGCTTACTATGTTCAAGACACTGTGTCATATGATAGTCCTTCCCATTTAGTGCTCTTTTTTTCTCAGATAAACACTCCATTTCTGCCACAACTTCTATCCGAGAAGGCTTTAAAATGTCCACCAACCAGTTTGCCTACCTATGCATGTGACAAGACCATGAGGGCCCTGTTGGATCCCTGGCTGGCCTACCTGGAGGCAGATCTCCTTCAGGACCAGAAAAGCCAGGCTATAAGGATGGTCCAGTTTGTTACCAGGTCTCCTTTAGATGCCAACTTCTCTCAGCTTCCTCCTGGCCTAGTGTTTCCTTCATTCATAGCTGTCATCACTTGCTTTTGGATTCGGATATCAAAAGACCCTACCTACCCTGGGGTACCTAATACACTGGGACCAACACTGTTTCAGATCTGTGCTCCAGGGACCAACAGCATTGGCATCACCTGGAAGCTTGTTAGAAATGTAGAATCTTGGGCCACTGAATTGGAATCTGCATAACAAGAGCATAACAAGATCTCTAGTGATTCATATATGGATATCAAGGCTTGAGAAGTCCTGGATTTGGGCCACCAGAGGACAAAGGCCCTGCAGCTCATCTCTGCAGAACTTGGGTTCTTCTTTGCAGAGATCAGCACTAGTGTCTGCAGAGCATATGTGTGTTCAAAACATGCTTTAAAGTCAAATTTATCTGTGTAGAAGTAAGTATTTATTTTTTATTTTTTAGGCTGTCTAAAGCAAACCTTTGAACCTGTTTCCCCAAGACCCTTGCTTCAGGTTAACTTGCCTGTCTCCAGGCTATTCAGTAGGGTCTCCCAGATTGTCTCTACTCCAGCCCTTTCCTATTATGGAAACACAATCAGACACAGAAAGGCATACACACATACAGAGATGCATACATGTACATATATATGGACATATAGCTCACATACACAGAGACACACACACCTGAGGCCATGCCATTTCCCACCCCTAAACCTGAGCTTATGTTGTTTCTTCTGCCTGGGATGTCCTTCATGCCCTCATTTGGCTAACTTTTAGTCATCATTTAAGTTTCGTTTAAACTGTCAGCTCAACCAGAGTTGCTATTTTGCTCCCACAAGGCCCTATATAAAATGTTGTGCGATGATATTTCTGTTGTTACCACAATGCATTACAATGTTCCATTTATGGCTTTATCATGTCCTGGAAACAATGAACCCAGCAAGGGCAGGGACCAAGATGTATTTATTTATCTTTGTATCTCCAACCCAGCACAATGTCTGACACATTGTAGATGCCCTAAAAATGCTAATTGCATAAGTAAAGTATAAAAAAGCTTAGCTTGTTCTGATGGCTTGGTGTTTTGTTCTTTAAAGTTTAATCAGAATGAAATAAAATTACTGCAGACTCAGAGCGTTTGGGAAAAATTCTGTAAAATCTTTGCAACCAAAGTGGAAAAACAGATCAAAGGGAAATTAGATGGCAATTTGTTGTTGTTGTTGTTGTTTTTTTAAAATCTGCAGTGGAATTTTATTTAGAGATATTCTTATTGAAATTAGGAACTCCCAGGGAAATACTTGGTATGTTAGAGTATGCCGCCTTATGTTTTTTCCACCAGCTATTACAGGACCTGACAAGCAGCCTTTGTGAGGGAAAACTCTGAGGATCAGCACAACAGGACACGCAGCTCTTAAACAGCACCTTGCACTTTGGACAGTAAAGCCTTTCACCCCCCCTAGCCTTGCAGAGGAGAAAGCAGCTATTACTGACTGGGTTTGATGGCTAAGGGTTGATGGCTGTGAGCATAAAGGACTCGCTCAGTTTCACACAACTGGATAGTCACATGCAGAATTTGAAGCTTTGGATCCTCCCCTCACATCAAGTAGTTTTTCTTTTCCATACCTCCAAATGGGAGCTCTTTTGGATAAACATATATCAAACCCAAAGGCCCTTCCTAAGGAGGCAGTTTGGACCGGATCAGTGTTTCCCAGATTTTGGGATGTCACAGATCAGTAAAACTGTTGAAACTAAGTTTAAGAATGGCTAAGTTTAGAATTGTAAGCTTTTTATTTTGCTAATTAGGAATGCTAAGAAAATCTATGGTCAAAATTATGTCAAAAAGGAAAATAAATGTTGACATTAAAAAAAAAATAAAAGGAATGACTTCAGGATAAAGCCCAGTGTAATTGCATACATTTAGCTTTATGAAAAACTCACCACACTGTCATTATTTTTCTCATTTCACAGCAGGTCAGTGAAAACCAGCAATGGTTTAGAATAGTTGGGAGACACGAGCTTTGTTGGTGTTTAATATACTAGATTCCTGTGTTTTGCTGAAACCCCAAAGCCAAGCTTTTGTAGCAGAAAAGTGAGTGAAAGTCCACTGTTTGGCATTGACGCCCAGGTCAGTCACCTGTTCACTCCTGACACAACTGTGGCAATAGGCACGACACACTCATGCCATTACTTTTCCAAACTCTTTGTGTAGTCTCTGCTTTATGTTCATCAAGAAATAAGATAAAGAACTTGAAAGCCTCGATGTGATTTTCCCTAGTGAGTTTAAGGTAGGATTAAGCTAAACAAACACTTCGAGCTGAGGTCTTTATCTCATGGTGTACCCTACTCTTATTTTTGCTTTGTCTATACAAGAAAAATAAACAAGCTAACAGTGTTGAGATGTGAATTTGAGATGTGAATTTGGTAAGGTGAAATAACAACACAAAGCCCTATGTATATTATGTGGAAATTATGGAGTTAAAAACTAAAAATAATTTCTGCGATTGGCTGAAAGGGGGATTGTGGACAGATTTTTCTTTTGTTTTTTAAGTTTTGTTACTGTTACTTTTGGAACTTACCTTTGGAATTTGTTACTTTTGGAATTTAAAGTAATTTTGCAATTATAAAGACGTTAAGAAAATTTGAAGAACCATATCTTTACTGACTTTAAAGGATGTCAATTAAATGTCGTAAAAGCAGAACAATGATTGTGTTACGGCATGGTGCATTTTCCAACATGGCCACAGCATTGCCCCGGCCACATACTCCTCTAACCAAGGACCTTAACGCTCCTCTCATTGAGCTCTTCCCCTTAAACCTGGACAGACCTTTGTTAACAGCCTCAAACAACTGAATACAGGGGAAAGACACAATGTGACTTTTGAGGCTAGATTGTAAAAATGCCATACGCTTCTGCTCTGCTCTCTTGGGATGCCTTTTTAATTCAGCTGTGTGCTATGATGAAGTTCAAAGGCGCAGCCCTTGTGGAAGGCCCACATGTAGCTGTTCTGGTCCACAGCGCAAGGGAGGACCCAACGTCCACTGATGCTCATGGAGTGAAGAAGCCTCCAGATGATTCCAACTCGAGCCTTCATGCATTTAACTAAAACTTTTTTAATTGTGTCAAAATATACATAACATACAATTTACCATTTAACCATTTTTAAGTGTACGGGTCTATGCCATTAAAGTATGTTCACATCGTTGTACAATCACCACCACCACCCAGCTCCAGCACTTCTTCCGTCTTCTCAGACTGAAACTCTGTACCTATTTGACACTAACTTTCCACTCCCACCTCCCCTCAGCCCCTAGCAACCATGCCTAGCCACCATGCTTCTACTCTGTCTCTATGAATGCGACTGCTCTAGGTACTTATACAAGTGAAATCATACAAGATGTATCCTCTTATGGCTGGCTTAGATCACTTAGGGTGTCTTACAGGTTCAACCAGACTGGAGCAGGTATCAGAATTTCCTTCTTTTTTAAAGCTTAATAATATTCTATTGTATGTATATACCACACTTTGTCTATCCATTCATTTGTCTATAAACACTTGGTTTGCTTTCACTTTTTAGCTGTCATAAATAATGTTGCTTTACAGGTGTGCGAAAAACTGTTTCCAATTCTTTTGGGTTTATACCCAAAAATGATATTGCTAGATCATATAACTCTTTTCAATTTTTTGAGGAAATACCATACTGTTTTCTGTAATGACTGCACCATTATACATTCCCACCAGCAGTGCATAAGGATTCCAATTGCTCCATATCTTCAACGATACTTGTTATTTTATATATTTGGATAATAGCCAGCTAGTGGGTGTGAAGTGGGGTCTCATTGTAATATCTCATTTTGATTTGCATTTCCCTAATGATTTGTGATATTGACCATCTTTTCATGTGTTTACTGGTCATTTGTATATCTTTGGAGATATAGCTATTTAAGTTCTTTGCCCATTTTTTAATTGGTTTATTTGGGCTTGTTTACTTATTTAGTTTGTACATATCCTTTTAATACACACACACACACACACACACACACACACACACACACCCCACAAAGGCAGAGGCAGAGAAAAATAGCCAACAGTATATTATCTCAGCGGGTGTGTGTTGAGGATAGAAGAACAGGAAAAGTGAGTCCTCTTTGCCTTCTGTGTCATATACTGGAGGGTTTCACTTGTCACCAGCATGTGTCATTAATTGAATAAAGAAAAAAATTTATAGAAATTATTAATAAAATGGAATTTTGCTTAAATATCTCAAAATATCTGACTTGAGGTATTTTTAAATAGTACAGTCCCCAAAATAAAATTGTCTTGAGCCAACCCTCAAGCAAATATCATTGGTAAAATTTTAATTATGAGAAGAAAATTTCCTTTCACTGTTCTAGTCACAGATCCTTGGCCTGCCTTTTCCCACCTCCCCCTCCTCTCTTCTGGAAAGAGCTCAGCCTAGGAGAGGAGCCTGTCTCTCTTTAAAGAGACTATTTGTTTCCATGGTAACTTGCCTTCTATATCTTCAGAGTTATAAACTGAGAAATTCTATTAAAGGCTTATCCAGGGAGTTGCTTTTGAAATGGTGTCTGATATTAGCCATTTGCTTCATTTACCTTTGCTGGCCCAGTAATCTTTTGAATTTGGTGATTCTGTCTATCACATGGAGGAAGTGAAATAAAACAATATAAAGTTGATTATCATCTGTCTGATTGGGCCCGCTGGGCACTCTTGTCAGGTACTATAATGGGCTGGCATGGTGGTACCCTCTGGGGAGTGTGTGATCTGTGTGGCCCAGGCCAAGCCAACCTTTGTACTGAACCAGGCAGCGGAGCCCAGCACCCAAGCAGAGCTGCTTGGAGATGCCCTGTGAGGTCAGCTGGAGAAGGAATAGAAACTAGCTCTGTTGCCAAAAATGACTTCTATTGCTAATGGATTCAAGTCCTACTTATGAGATTCTGACATGGACACATGGAGTTGATTATACTTTTGCTGTGAAAGCAATTGTAGTTCAAACAGATGCAAATAAAGCAAGTGACCAAATTATAGGAGGCTAATCATTTTAATTTTTCTAGTAGCATCTATATTTAGATGTAATAGAAGGTTTGGGGTTCTATTATTGACCAGTGTGACTGATATGTTCAAAATTTATGTGGTTTTTAATTTCTCTGGACCCTCAAACAAATGACATTTAAATTAGTTTATAAACAAGAAGGTACCTCAAAAATACTTTTTCTATACAGGGGATTCAGCCATTTCATCTGATTTTATTGGGAGGGAAAAAAAACATTTTATTGATTTTCTTTTTTACCCAAGCTAATTGCCGATCAATACTTAACCTCTAGCTTTTGAACAGATTTTTTAGGTAAAATATTAATATTTAAAAATAATATTTACATTGGAGTGATGAAAGGTTCTGGAGGTGAATGTGTGAACTAAACATTTAAAAGTAGTTAAAATGGTAAACTTTTATGTTATATGTATTTTGCCACAAAGAAAACAATACTTGGAATTTTCCAATTGGAAAATGTGAAAGTTTCCGCAATTACTAAAGAAAAGCACATTAAGCAAAACACAATTATACAAGTCTCGGGCTCCCAGCTTTCCTCCTTCCCGGCCCCCTCCCACTTTTTTATGAGGTATAGTTAAAAAATAAAATTGTATATACTTAAGGTGTACAACTTGATGTGTTGATATAGGTATATATTGAGAAATGATCACCACAATCAGACTAATTAACATATTCATCACCTCATATAATTACCATTTTCTTTCTCTTTTCTTCATTTTTGTGGTGAGAACCCTTAAAAGCTACCCTCTTAGGAAATTTCAAGTACACAACACAGTACAGTTAACCATAGTTGCCATGCCATACATTAGATTTCCAGAATTTACTCATCTTATACCTGAAAATGTATACTCTTTGACCAATACCTCTCCATTTTTTCTCCCTGCACCCCCCCCCCATAACAAGGCACACCATCCTACTCTCTGTTTCTACGATTCTGTCTATTTTAGATTACACATGTAAGTGAATTTTACCTATATATAAATAAACAAACAAACAAATAAATAAATAAATATTAAAAAAGAACACATACCAAAGAAGCCTATTTTGGATTGGGATCAAGAAAGGATTCCTGAGGAAGCACTGTTTAAGTTGAGACCTAAAGGCTGAGCGAGTTAGCTGGGAGAAGGATGTTGAGAGCATGCCATTGGCAGGAAGAGGGGGTATGGATGGAAGTGAAGAGGAAGGCAGTGGCCAGAAAAGGCAAGCATTTGTAGACATGTAGTGTCTCAGATCTCACTCTAACTACCCTGGGAAGTCTACTGAAAGGTTTTAAGTCAGGGACAGTCACAGCACAACCACTCTTGCTCTCCATGGGACTGGACTACAGGGGAACGAGAGCAGAGCAGGGGTGCAGGAAGGATGCAGTGCATGACAGTGACTAGGACTGTCTCCCTGGGGCTGTCCAATTAGTCCACATCCCTCTAGACACACGGGCGCACCATGTTCTTGTCTTTTCCCAGTTCCTCTGGCTTGTCTCTCACCTGCCTACCTTATACCTTCTGCTACAGCCATAAGAAGGGCCCTCAGTACTCAAGAGGTACTGCAAACACTTCTGCTTCAGGCTTTTGTTTCAGAAGCTTCCTTCTGAAATGTTTTCCTGTAATTTCTGCCTGGCCAACTTTTCTTCAACCTTCAGCATTTGGCTAAGGCATCAGTTCTTTCCAGATGTTGTCGTGGCTTCAGGTTACAATAGGGCTCCCTCCAGCACCCTAACTTAATTCTATGATGGCCCATATCACAATGGGTGGTCATTGCCTGTTTTGCCTCCTTGTTTTTTCCCATTAACTTGAGAATACCTTAAGCATGAACTCATTTGTCCTGATGTCCCAGTGCCATGCACCAGGGTAGATGAATAAATTTTTTCACAAGAAATGAGTCAGAACTCACGGGGGCTCTCCTTAAGGTTTCCCCCTGAGTTCTCAGTAAACATTTCTTTTTTCCTGAAGATGTTTATTCCTGCTCTCCCACAGATACTGTCCCTTGTCAAAATGCTTGCGTCTTCCCACTTTTCGGACTATCTCCATCCTTATAAAATATTAATCACATTTTAGTTCTCTAGCCTTCTCAGTGGTGAAGCAACATCTTGCATGGTTTTTGTTCATAAAGAGCACAAAATGGAAAATGTTGGCATCCTTTTTTAGTAGGATATTTTTCTTCCCTTTTCACGAAATTTTTAGTTCTTTAATCTGAAGACTATCGGTTCAGAAATAACTGATTTTAAAATAAAGACAATATAATTCTAATGGACATCTAATCCTTACGTTGCAAGTGCTTGTCAATTTCTTATTCTCTCGAGGAGCTGATTTTTAACGTATATCCATTGTAGTGTTTCTTAGGATCTTACTCATTTTATCGTGTGTTATCCGTGTTTCTCAGGATCTTTTTCTCCGAACATCCACCTGTTATCTCCCCGAGTGGTGCTCAGACCTCAGCATAATGTCGCGATCTCAGCTGCACTGAACCCCACCTCTGCTCTGCGCTAGCTGGGTAAACCTTAAACAAACGATGTTACCTCCCCTCATTTATAATAATGGTACCTACCTCAGAAAGTTTTTGTGAATGCTAAAGTAGTTAGTACTTGTAGTACTCAGCATAGCGGCTGGCATTTGCAGCAGCAACAAAGATCTTCTGAATGAAGAAGAAACAGACAGGAGGAGCTGTGCACAGCACAGCCCCCAGGACCTCCTGTCCCCACAACGCCACCTGCTGCTTTACGTGCACAGTGAGGGCAGGCCAGCGACATCTAACGGGAAAACTGTCGCCTGGGAAGTGTGCTCCAGCAATACTCCTGACAGCAAAACACACTTTTTGGAAATCGCAATAAACTTAGGAATCTTGGTCTGGTTGTCATGGTGCCTTCCCATTGTCCAAACTAAAAAAAAATATTCTCTCGAATGCCTGGACTGTTTGAAAATCTCAATCAAAAGAAAGAAAAAAGAACGTTCCCTGATAATATACTTTTAACTTAATTTCCAGATCAGCTAAAGACTTAATTAATAAGAAAAAGCAAAAATCTACGACAGTCTGGGACAGTATTAGAAATACTTAGAAATGGAAAATGCTTCTTGGGGATGACTTTTTTCTTTAGCTAAGCAAAACCTACATGATTAACCCATTGCTACTTTTTGACTCTATCAACTTAATCTTTAGCTTAGCAAGCATTTATGTCATTTACCTCAAAAAGAAGTAGTTTGGCTTAAATAAACTTTCATAAAAATTCTCTACAGGTTTGGATGTTTCTTACATTGACAACACGTGTTACCTTAAAAAAGTAAAGTTTGTCCTCGAGATGCATTTTAAAAGTCAGGCGAATCGTTGCAATATTTGCTGAGGTGTACCCTGCTTTTTTGCTCAGAGGCTTTCTGCTGTCCTGGACCTGTGGCCGGGCCACTGTGGATGTGCTTGCTACATTATCATTATCCTCAAAGCGCTGACCCAGCAAGCAGAAGCGAAGGAGGCGTCAGCATTTCAGGGCTCGTTTTGCCTTCTTGCTAAACAGAGCCAAGTCTGAGGAGTTTTAATTAAGCTCAGGTCAGGAATGAAAGAGGGGGAGGGGTTAGGAGAAGAGATGAAACCCCTATTCCTTGTTACAGCATGCCGTGTCATACGTTATTGCTTACATAGCAATGATCAGCCCTACTCAGCTACCACTGGGGAAATTACCATATATAAATATGAAATTTGGGATTACAAAAGGTCTTTGAACGCTCAAAGTGATTAGTGTTCAACTTATTCTTCAGGGATTAGTATTTATGCCAAGTTAATAACTGAAAGGATATTCTGTAAGTGACTCATTTATATGTACATTTATGAGTTTACACAAATAATCACTACAATTTATGGTGATTAGAGTAATAAGTTCAATTTCCACTTATGTTTGGAGGCAGCTGTTTCTCTCAGCGTCCCTCAGGTTTAATACAACAAGACTTACAATGGGTCATATGCTGTATCCGGGAACACTGCCCTGCATTTTATCAGAGACTCTATTACACTGGTCTTTCAAATGCATCCTTTGGGCAGAACAGCAATAATCTTGTCCAAATCCAAGACTCTCCCTACAGTCTTAGAGGTCTTCCATGAAGCTTGATTTTGACATTTGCTCACAGGACATTTACTGATTCCTAAATCAAGGTTAACATTTTTAATTTAAAGGGTTGTGAAGAATTTGTTAACATCATTGTTACTGTGAGAGGACTTGCTATTTTTCTGGAGGAATTGATACACACATGTTCAGTTCTATTTTCCTCCCAACATTTTGATTCATTCTTCTCATCGTCAACCCCTGAAGTATATGTGACAGCAGAAATGAATTAGCCCTAGTGGAGAATGAGGGAGGTAACACGAACAATACTGAGATCGCAGGCATTCAGAACTGGATCTAGGCCATCCCTGTGTTTACTCAATGAGGAAACCAGGGCCAGGCCTCCTGACTCTCTGAAGGGAGTCTCCCAACAGCAAGGTGGCATTCAGCCAGGACCAGAACCTGTTTCCCAGGTCTTTTTTCTCCAGGAAGTGCTATAAACCTCCTGGTTTCAGGCTCCAAAGCAAAGCTCATTTGATGACTACAGCTCCTCCCCTGCATCAAGGAGCAATTTGATGAAAGCTGATGTAAGAAAAAGCAGACATGTACTTGTTACATTATATCCAGAGTTGGCATGCCTACCTTAGAATTACAAATAATAAAAACTGAAGATTGTCATGTCAGTGAATAGACTGACCTTGTTCTCATCATTATGGTTCTTTTCTTTTTCCTGTTTTCCCATTTTCTTTATATAATAAAAAAAAATCACTAAAAAAAATAGCTATTCTTTAAGAAAAAAAAATTAACGAGCATATCAGTGTGTTCTTGAAATCAGTGTGTTGGTAACAGTCCTATGAGATGAAAGGTCATGTTTTCATGGATAATTAAATGCCCCAATCCTACAGCCAGCAGAATGAGAGAATTTGGAACAAAGGTAAAAGAAATCTTTTAAGTAACAAATATTTAATACATTTAAGTCCCATTTGGCTATTTTTAAGTGTAAAATAAGATATTTCCTCCCCCCCCCCAACTAACCAAAGCACTGTGTCTGAGTGGGGGCAAATTCTACCATTTCACTTTAATGAACTTGTCTCTTGCTCATCCGTGGAACAGGATGCTGAAACACAGCCTGCTTTTGCATTAGGACCAACCACCTCCGCATTCATCACGGTGACAGGTTGTTATTTAGGAGGAATGGCAGGTTGTTCAGATACTAAATGAAGTTCTAAGGAACAATTATAGCAATGTTTAAACAGCAAAACTGGCTCAGGTAATAGCTTGTTTAAGCAAGGAAGAAAAAAATAAATGCAGATTTCCTGTATTTTTTGATTTATAGATGTGCCCAAAGAGCACATTACTTCTGTTAATTTTAAGATCGACATTAAAGGTAGCAGTATTTAGTTTGAGACAGTTGGCATGGCTAATATTGGGAACAGTAGACTCACCTGATGCCTCCCAAATGCGAGAATGAGCTAAAGTAGCTTTAAAACTAAGGTATGCAGTACTTTCTTTTGTCATCTCCCCCAGTGGTTGACAAGTATCATCTACTGGCAGGACCTGAACAGGAGCACAGCAGGAAAACTTCCACTTTAAAGGAAGGAGTAAACAAAGTTAAAAGCCATTTCTCCGCTAGTGAGGGTATGTGAGCATGAAGAGAACCCTTTGTTTGATGAGAGCTCCTTTGGTTCCTGGTTTCAGTGTCTGAACACAAAGGTGCTTTGTTTATGCAAGTTATCTGTCCACGTGTGTATTCTGTTCATGGGTCTGCTCACAACTCTATAAACTGAGTGTCTCAGGGAGAGGTAGATATTGGGATTTGTTCCTCATTGATTTATAAATTTGCCTGTTTCTTTCCCTCGAGGGAGACAAGGATAACTTTCTGAAGTTGTCCCTGTGTGCTTCAGATCAAAAACCTTATTGGGGTGCAGGGAGATTTATGATTCACATATATGTGGTTCTATAAGTATTCTGAAAAACTGCTAGTTGCAATTTGCCCTCTTCTAGATGGTTATAGACCAATTCATTATGCTGTGTTCTTGTATTTTCCCTCCCTTCCTCACTCCCCTCTTCACTTTAATTAGAGTCTTTGTCACACTATTTACAGATTGTGGGAATCACAGATCAATAAGAAAAACAACAATATTTTCGATTATCTAAAAACAATTTTCTTTGCAGGATTATATCAAGGTTGGTTCCATCATATATGCTATATAAATGCCTGTAAATGCATTTTGCAAAGCCCTATTCATCTGATACAACTACTTGTAAAAGTATTACAATTAAAAATTATTTCCAAAATGGAAATCATATTTTTGTAAACCAAGAAATTCAAACGCTCTTATTACAATATCTTTTAGAAAATACAAGTCACTTTAATTCCCACCCTCCAACAACTCTCGTCCCCATGGGCCATCACTCCTTTTAATACATAGCCTCTCACTGTCCTCTCTCCATCTCTGCCTCCTCCTTTTCAAACTTGCTTAGATTTTAAAATTACAGTTATCCATTCTCATTACACTTGCCAAACAATTCAGAAATATGTAAAGAAGGTAATAATTTCTACACCACCGTCTACCCTTTTGGGGATAACCACCGTTAAGAGTCTTCTTCCCCACCGTATTTATATGCATGTCATGTTACACACAGATTTTGTTTTGCTTTTTAAATTTTTGACTAAAATAGCATTATATACCTGTTCTTCAGTGTCCTATTTTTACATAGCAATAGATTAGACACTAATTCAGATCAACATATATAAACCTAATTCATTCCTTTAACAAATTTATCATAATTAATTTTATCTTTTCCCTATTGACAGACATTCGTGTTGTTTAGGGTTTTTATTAAAAAATTCTTTTTTGGCCATTATGCAGTGTTTCAAGTAACTTCTTAGTATATGTCCTTATATAAGATGCTTTTAATCATGTAGATTCCTTAAAGTGGGAATATTCTAAGATTATGATTTTACTTTTAATAGAAGCTACCATACTACTTTGAAACAAATAAAACATGTCCAAGATCTATACACTAAAAACCACAAAACATTGCCGAGATTAGAAAACATCTAAATAAATGGAGAAAATCAGAAAATTACTATGTAATGCATTGTAAATGATGTTAAGATGCTAATTATCCTCAGCTTGGTATATAATAAATTCTAGGCAATCCCAATCAAAATCTCAATAAGTTGTGTTTTTTTGTAGTAATCAACAAGTTGATACTAAAATTTATATGGAAATTGCACAAACCACTTTAATAAAGAACAAAGTTGGAGAACTTATACTGCTGCGGGAGTACCTTTGGAATCCCCTCCCTTCAGGTCCACCCCTACCTGCAGGGGTCCAGGTTGGGGCCAGTGGTGAGAGGCAAAGTTCCTGTCCTTGGAGGATTAATTAAGGCAAAGGCTCCAATTGTTGTGCCCAAGGCTAAAGGCCCTGGGTTTCTGCCAAGAAATACAGTTAGAGTGATGTGTAAGGTGATCTCCCCTCCCGGTTTTTATTTTTACTGTGCAGAACGCAAGAAAAAGGGAAAGAAGTTTTCAATGGGAAAAATCACTACAATGTGCAGAACACCTGAAGATCTCCACCACTTCATTTTTCTGTTCTGTCTCTGATGGAATTGTTCCATTCAATGGCATTATTTCATTGCCATTAAAGACCAAACAGACTTTCTGAATGGGTTTAGGAACGTAGCTCTCCTCTATTAAGTCTACAAGAAAATACATTACAAATTCTAAACTAATTGAGAATATTTGTAGGCCTGAGGCTTACAAAACCTGGGATTGAACTAGAGTCCATTGTTTACTAGCTGGGCAAATTTTCAAACATCTCTGGCCTTCAGTTTATCTTTAAGGCAAGGGTTAACATTTTAGAAATGCTGAAACAGTATATTCTTAGTCAATGCTAGTTCCTTTGTTTCTTACTAATATCTCTAAATTTGTTAAACATCTTTTCCTTTTACGGCTAATTTTTGTTTTCTCATCATAATGGGTTGTTCTACCAAAGTTTCTTTTCATTCATTCATTCATTCATTCAGGGTATAACTGAAAATTTTTCTAAAGTGTATTGTCTGTTACTGAATATCTAAAATATTTCAAGTCAGTTTCCCAACTAGTGTTCCAAATAAAGTGCTCCAACTTCACATTTTGAAGCTTTATTTTTCTAAACCGCATCAATTATAAACACAGGAGGTCTTTAAGCATTGTACACCATATTGGTCAGGTTTCAACATTAATGAAAATGCAATTACCTCTACGCTCTTGTGAGATCAGCTTTTCCAATTTCCATTTTAACTATTAAGAGTGGGGACAGAGGAAGTGGAGGGGGCAGTGGGCTAGTTTCCTTCCCACCTCTTAGTTAAGCGCATGGCTGCCCATCACACAGACATTTATTTCCCAGTCTCCCTGCAGGTAGCGTGGCCATGGTACATGTGATGTAGCACAGGGCAAATCTCCCCAAGTGGAGATTCAAGTCCTGCACCTAGAGATGGAGGGCTCTTGACAGAGAGCAGGAAAGAATTCGAGCACATGCCACAGTTAGAAACAAAGTTTATTAGAGAAGGAATAATGCTCCACAGATAGACACACGTGGTGTCCTGTCAAAAAAAAAGAACGAAAGAGCAGAGGGCAGAAACAGAGAAGGTTGGGAGAAAAAACGGACTGAAAGACAGACCCTGAGTGTCCAGGGGATTCAGTTTATGTATCATTTAGTTTCTATGAATTACTTTGTTTACCTATTTTCCTTTGATGGTATGGGTGTACAGTGTGCAAGGTAAGGGTATATAATGTGAAAGATTTGGGTAGGTAAGGAGAAAGCCTGCTGGCAGGCCTCAGCCTTTGTTCCATAGGTTCCCACGTTTTTGGCCTAGGGAATGAATGGTTGGGTTTATTTTATGGAGGGTAGGACTTAAAGACTGTTTTTCCTTCCACAGTATGGGTAAATGGTTTGTTAGTAAACCCAGCAGGACTCTTTCTTTGTTCCATAGGTTTCTCGCGGTCTGGCAGCAGCACACTGCAGGCTCTGAATGCAACTTGATTTAACATTAGCTCTCATGCCTTCTCTCTATTTCAAATGGTTGTGAGCCTAAGTAACCCACACTTTTGCTGCACTTGCCCTTTCTCTCTCCTCTTTAGCTGGGATGCAGATGAGCAGAATTACTATATTATTTTAGACTTTTACCATGAAAAAGAACTGCTATCTTGTTTAAGCCATTATTTTGAGCAGCAGCCAAACTTATGTCCTAATAAACATAGGGAGACAGTAGTGAGCCTAAGGGATTTTTCGATGTGGATGAAAAAAGGAAGTGAAAGGGGAAGAAAACTTCAGCTTAGGCCAAGGAAATCTACACCACTTCCTAGAGCCTCCTATACATAAAATCATGAATAGAAAGATAGAATTCTGTAGTCAGACATGTGTTTTAATACGAATTTTAATGTACGACTAGTATAATAGCTCTAATGTACTGAAATAGATGTTTTGCAAGCACAGATTTTCTTCAATTTCATATGCAGCTTGGAGAATAAAGACATGTTTTCTAATCCTCAAATAACATCTGTTAAAAGATTCTCATGGTACATACAAAAGGAAAAAGTGTTATCGATTTTTGCAAGTAATAGACTCATCACATTTTAGGTGGATATTTAGTTAAGTATCTTTGTAGGAAACTGATTAAAAGTCAAAAGGGTATATGATAAGGGAATATTACCATTGCTTCTTCAACCATAAAAAGCTATACCCATTTTCCAGTTTCTTCATTTGAATGTAGTAAATTTGAATGTAGTAAATCAATAGATGATTAATGTAGTCATTCCAGTAATAACTAAAAAGGTATCCACAAAGAAACAAGCAAAGGGTCTGAAAAGGAACTGCATTTTGTAAATTACTTTTGCTTTTCAGGAGATATTCAGCACTTGCTCAGTAATTTCTGGTGCTTTCAAAGTAATGTAGGAAAAAGGCAATGAGAACTACAGTATGTAAATTCACTAAATACTAAACTAGGTTGTACTGAGAGCCTGCGAAGCACTGCTAGACAAAGGAACCTGGCTGATCAGCATACAGCCAAACCATGGGGAACCTACAAGAAGATTCCTGCTGAAATTACTAAGGACTACTTCCCTATGTCTTTAGCACTGTATACCCATACCCGGAAAGGAAAACATATAAACCCAGTTCCTTAGACACTCGGGGTCTAATTCTCTGGCTTTGAGAGGAGAATATGTTTCTGTGGAGCGCTATTTTTCCTCTAATAAACTTTTGGTCTCTCTGGCTCGTGTTTGAATTTTTTCCTGTGTGGAGTCAAGAACCCTTCCTCAGCGAGCATAGGGCTTGAGTCCCCACTCAGAGGAGTTTGCCCCATCCTGCAGCATAAGCAATCGTCCTGCTGCCATATGGCCTCTGTAAGATATCATTGACCATTAAATTATAGGATGAAGAAATGTATTTTACTACCTCAAAATATGAAAGCACTATTAAACTCAGATAAAGTTAAATAACTTTTTTTTTTTTTTCTCAGAAAAGTTTCACTGGAAAAACTGACGTGAAGGGCAGGTCATTTAAACAGAAGCTTAGTTTGGGTGGGATCTTATGGCTAGGGGGAAGAGACACTGAGAGCAGTGACTAATCACAGATGGAAAAGGAGCACAGGTCCTGGCAAGAGGTGGTACATAGTACATGATCTGCCAACACAATCTTCTTTATTTCTGTGGGCACCTCTACACCAGGTAGGACCAGTAATAGCATCTGTACGAGATTCCTTGTCAAATGCATTTAAGATTACCTTCAATGTTATGTAAAATAGTTTGAAGTATTTTTCTGTGGTGTAATAATCAACCTAGTATTTCCTATGAAGGGGACTAAAGTTTTGCCACCCTGAAGCTCATTTTGGGATATTAATTTTAAGCTGTTTATTAAGAAATGACTCAAAAAGAACCTTTACCCCACCCTCAACCCCTTTCTTGACCAAAAGATTCAGGTACAAAAACATGCCTCAGGAAGGAAATCTTAGGCTGTTGTCTTAGCCTAATTTGAATTAAGTATGGTGAATGGGAGGGCTTCAGGCAGGGAGGTATTGGCTAGTTGGCTCACCGTGTCTCATTGCTTCTGAGTAGCCTAGCAAGATTTACCTGCCATGTATATTCTGCTCTTCTTGAAATACCTGTAAATCACCCATTCATACTAATGAAATCTAATACCCCATCCTCTGCCTTTCTCCTTTGTCCAAAAATGTCATATATCCTCAATGTTGCCTCACCGTATTTAGAATTCTCATACTTATTTGAATCCCCCCTGCATATGTATTAAAATTTTATTTTCTCCTGTTACTCTGTCTTTGTTAATTTGATTATTTGCCCAACTAGAAGAATTTAGAAAGTGGGAGGAAATGCATTAATTTTTTTTAGTCCAACATGTGGAATTTTAAGCAAGCAAAAAGTAGGTGCAACTAAATAAAAATGAAAAGCTGATTTTTTAAAATAAAGTTAAACCAGTCATTCTTGCTGAAAACTACCACATATCTACTAATATGCTTCTTGACAAATCCATTCACATTTCTAACACCAAAAAGCAATATAAATATAAATGGGCTTACTTTAACAAACAAATGCAAAGAATTCAATTTCTGTAAAAACTAAAAGTGATGTTCAATGTTCCAGATGATAACATTGCACAATCAAACAGTCCACACTGGACACATCCATAGCCTCTTAATTTTCTAAAACTAGATTTTCCCTCAAAAACTGATATTGAAAGGTTTTCAAGTATTACTAAAAATAATTAAAAATACCTCTCAAAAAAGTAAAACAAATATTCAAAAAAGAAAAAAAAAGCTTAAAAAGTAAAGAGTATATCATGTATGGTTTCATTTATGTAAAATTCTAGAAAGCAGGTCAGTGTCTGGGACCTGGAGCAAAGGGACATGAGAGAACTTTTGGGGATGATGGAAATGTTCTGTGTCCTGGTTGCTGGATGGGTTTATAATTGTGTACATGTCAAAAACACAATAAACTTTAGCACTTTAAATGGATGCAGCTTACTATATAAAAATTATATCCCAATTAAAAAATGAGACTGAAAAAAAGAGGCAAAAACAAAAATACAAACAAAAAAACAAGTGAAAAAAACCTGGTTAAGCCTCACTTTCTGTAGAGTGGAGGATAAGTGCTGTTTCCAGATGAAGCCACACAACATCATTATTTGTATTTCCATTTTTAGTACATCTTTCAGTTGAGGGGTGGCAGAATGAAGACATCTAACGCATCTAATAAATGAATGTGAAACTGAAGCACCTTGACACTCAGTGAGCATTTTAAATTACAGTATGGCGAAAGGGTTTAAAGCACAGACTTGGATTTAAAAGACGTATGTGGGTCTCAGTGTTGGCTTTGTTGCTATCTACAGAGTGGTCACAAAGCTCCTGTGCCTGTAAGTTCGGTGTTATCTCATGTTCCCCTTCGTTTGCCATTCAATTAAAAAATTTTCATATGCTCTTCTTCACATCACAGACTAATAGTGGCTACAGAGTCCTCTTCCACTGAGATTCTGCTTAGAACAGATGATAGAAACACAGCCTCTGGCATAAGTCTTAACCTTTAGGAACCTGTTTTGCCATCTATGAAAGAGGAATACCATCTAACTGCCATGTGACTGAAATGGATGTGCTACTTGGAATTAACCACAACCGCTTGGCTTATAGTGGGCACTCCATAAATATATGTTAAAGGAGTTAGTGAATGAATGGATGGATTTACTAAAATGAAAGCAGTTTATAAGAATGCATGTGTGTGTGCATATGTGTTGGTTGGGGGCTAGTAGGGTGATAAATGAAATACTTAATGTAACTTAGATATATTACAAAAAATCAGTTTTCTAATTAGAAGAGTCATTTAGCGATGTGCACCATGTTGTACTTCGTACAAAGTAGAAATCACTGAGATTGTGAAGAGCACCCATTTCACCAAAAATTTAAATTGGAGATGATGTGTTAACTGGTATCCAGGCATCTCAAAAATCGTAATTATAAACAGTGTTAGTATTACAGGAATACTGACTTTTCAGTTTTCTTCAATTTTGTGTAAGGTAAATATGCTGCAAGAGCAAAACACTTCTCAGCTCACTTGCTGATAAATCATTCACCACTTTTATGAACAAGTTTAGAACAACAACCTGAATTTTATTACAAACAAAAATAAATCTAAAAAGCTTCCTTTAATTATATAGTATACACAAGTATCTCTGTATTACATCATTTTACATAAAATGTTCTAAATGACAGAAGTAGAAGTAGAATGTCCTACCACTGAAGAGAGGAGTTGACTGATGAAAACCACACACACATACAGAAAGAAACAAGTTTCACAGCTAAGGCCTGTGATTTCTGTTTACAGGCAGGAGCTGAAACTAGGAACATAAAAGAAACTCAGAGAAAAAAAGACATTCAATACTCTAGAATACATCAGCAAAAATAGTCAAACATTTGTAAACAACTTTTAAACAAATCTCTTCAATATGCTGTGTTGCTACAAGGTAAATATTCTTAACTAATTTTTATTTGACTCAAAAAAGTATTTTTACTGTTGAGGAGTATTTTCCTCCAGATTAGATAAAAGCTTTGTTTCTTTCCCTGGAGCCAAGAAAAAAAAAAGTAACTATGGCTTGTTCAGGGATTTTAATGAATTTCTTGGGCTGAGGCCTTTTAGCCACTTGTTATTCCCATCCAAAAAATGAGGGTTAGAATAAATGGTAAAACCAAAATCAATAAAAAATTTGGCTCCTTGTTAACATCTCTGTTTGAAGTTTTGATGGGTGAGGATGAAACTGGCTGTGGATTTTCATGATCCCTGCTATCCTTTTCTCCCAATCATTAAGGATAATCAGGACTTAAAATGTATGAGCTTGGCAACACAATTACTTAAAAACCAAGTAAGGCTGAACTGTATTCAGTGTCCAGGACAACTACAGTACTGAAAATCAGAATGAACTTACTGTAAACAAACAAGCGAGTGTGTAAAAGCCTTTTTTGTTGCATTTGGCACCATGACTTAAAACAACTATCTTCTTCTATTTTATTTACCTATTTGGATATTTTTATGAAGTGATTGCATGTAATAGTAACAATAATAAAAAAAAATTCCCTTTAAGTATGTAATGTATAGCAAAAACACACTACTAAATAAGACAAAATAAAATCTGAAATCTGTAATGCTAAATCCTAATGGAAAAGTCAAACCTTAGCATCCACGCTTGGATATCTCATGCTCTGTGATAATCAGAAAAGTCTCTAAACACTGACTAGGTCCCTTTTGGTGGAGTGGCAGACACATATACAAGCAGCAATGCTATGGAAGAGTTATGCTTTTCCTTAGTCTACAGTTATTTACTGGGTAAGCTCTTTACCAGAAATTTAATAACAGATTTTGAGGAAGCTAAAAATGACACAGTTTAGTACAAACTATCCTTTACTTTTATTGCTTGTATACACAAAGAATACATTATAAAACTCAGTGGGAAGAAGAAAAAAATAACAAAATAAAGTTACCTGCTTTAGCATTTTTAAGAATAGTTTTGATAACTTCTTAGATCAAACTTGTGTTTATCTGAAATAGAACAAAACTACAATACAATCATGATATAATTTTAATAATAACGTGATTATGCTTTCACTTTTAATTTTTCTTCATAAAACATTACTGCTATAAAAATGAGGTTGACGATATCCTTATTTAAAAGACACCCTGTATTGGTATCAATATATGATTTACTTTAACACCAACTGAAAAAATAGATCTTATAGTCTGTTATTTCAATGAAGTTTTATTATTACTTTTATTTTCAAAGTTGGTAGCAAAGTTACTGTTAACAATATAAATTTTCTCTTTATAAGTATTGAAATTTTCTTAAAAGTGTTGAAAGGCAGCAGGCATAATAGAATGGGCTTGCAAGGAAAATCAATTATTCCAGTATCAATAAATAGGATACTTGATGAATTTATAATTACTTCTTTAACTTCTTTACTAACATCTCCTGATTTGCCAAGTTTTTAACTTATTTGGCATTAAAAAAGTATCTAAGTCCAAGCTTTTTTGCCAGAGCAATTGTTTCCATTTTCCATTTTTTCTCTTCAGTTTTTCAAATATATAGTAAAACAATCCAATAATCGTTGAAGGAAGGAATGATTGTTTAAGTTGGGTAGTGTTCATATACCTTTTAATTTCATTTAAGGAGATTAATGTTAAGAGTTATAAAAGCTTTACAGTTTCAACACACATACATACCATCACAGAATGAGAAATCTTTATACCTTAAAAAAAGGGTTCCACTTTGTTTAATGTAGCATAGTTAATTTTTAGTCTAATGAAATATGCTTTTATTAAATACGGCAGCCACCACTTACCTTTAAATATTTTATAGATGAAACTAAGTTCAGTACTGATCCGAGGATGCTGGCATCAAAGCTCTCACTTTGCACTATCGCTAAAGGTTCTGCATTTCTATAATGCATCACCAATTATTCTAGATTTATAATACCCTGTCTTTAACTTGGTATATGGCATCTATTGGGAAAAAAAAATTCATTTTTTGAGATGAGATACAAGAACAAAATCATTCTTGAGGTTCCACCTCGAAAAAAAGATGTTTGCACATAGCAGCTAGTTTGATACCCCGTTTTTGTTAGGCTAGCCTTCACACAAAGAGCATGCATACACAGCCATGGTTCACTGCATCTGTTCTGAAGTTGAGAACTGCTGCTTATTCAAGTCACAGAGGCCCCTATGTTTTGCAAGGAGATAGTTGAATTTCATGTCCACCATGAGAAAATGAAAATAAACGATGAAACAAATGCAGCAAATGTAAGCAGTTGGCATTCAGAACACGCCAAAAAGCTAAAACTCATGAATTGTCATTATAAGGGCTTTTTTTTTTCCTTAAAAAAAGTCTTTCTTTGCATATTTTAAAATTAAGGGTCCCAGAGAATCATGAAGTGCCTTGTCGTTTTTGCTGCTGACTTCTGATGACCTCTAGTTGTTTTTTGCATTGCTGGTAGTAAGTAGAAAGGCTTTTGTTTTCATCTAAAAGCTTTTTATGTTCCTGTACCAGACGAGATGTATTTTGCTGGTCCTTTTCATCCTGGTCCAGTTCTGCAACTAGTTCTTGCCTAAAAACAAACACCATAATAAAATATTCTACATGATGGAAAAATTCATACTTTAATAGCTGATGCTGGAAGCTCAATGAATTAGAACTATTATGCATCTTAGTTATACTACTCAAATATAATTATGGGCTGGAATGGAATCTACTCTTCTGGTGTAACCATACAAATATAATTCTTTAAATAAGTGACTGTACTTAGACAACTGGTGAAAATAGATAAAAGGGTACAATCAAAGTTTCAGAATATTTCATTTGGCATCCCTTTTATGTAAGAGAGAAGAAAAAAGGCTGGGAGGGGCTTTATCTGACTGACTATAGGAAAATAACACGAAGTTTTTAACTGTTCACATTTCTACTTTGATACTCATGTACTTGTAACACTCATTCTGAAGACACAATTCTATCTAACTACACTGAAAAGTGGCAGCTGACAGAATATCTGTAAGCTGATTAATATAGATGCTATCAACTTAAATCTCTTTCCTATTTTAAAACAGTGAGAGCACCACAAAGCACCACTTTGAAACTACTCACTTTTGCAAACAATTTCAGTAAAGACCCGTGGAGTCTTTTATAGCCTGATAAACTTTTAAAAGTCCCTTTTACTTGGGGGATATTAAGTATTACCTCCTAAAGCAAGGCTACTGTGTATAATAAATAATTAAAAGTTCTCAAAATTATTTCCTAGTAGCATTTCTCATTTAAACTAAGTATTTAAAATTGATTAAAACTGTCAGTTTTCACACCCCCTCAAATCATTTGGTTTTTCCAGCACAAAACTTCTCTTTCAAATGATTAAAAGTATGAAAAAAAGTATAAGTTAAATATGTGAAATAAGAAGTAGTATTTCTTTTTTTTTAAATGAAGTGCCAGCAGTTTCCTAATTAGTTTCACAATTTGAAGACTCTATTTCCTATCTAGCCTTACCTTTAACATCCTAGGTTGAATTCCTTTAAATCACTGTGTCAGTAAATTGTGATGAAACTAAATGTTTCCAATTTTTTTTAGAAGTACAAACAGAAAACTTTCCAATGAGTACTTCAGGAAACCCAAAACTCACTTATTTAGGTTAAAATTAATAACAGTGAATCCTATTACTATGTGTACATATATAGTTTCCATGATTTTTTCCTTAACACTTCATTTTAGTCACCACTATAAATCAGCTTCAGAGGTATAAAATTTCCGAGGGTCATGCTTAAGAAAACTAATATATATATATATATTTTTAAGAACTGCAAATAAAGGAGTATGAAAATTGTACTGTATTTCTTAGAAAAAATCAGTCTCTATAACTCAGAAAAAAACTCCCCAGAAAAACACTCGAAATGTGAAATAAAGCCCTCTAACAAGTAAATCTATTCTCCTAATATACCTAGAAAGAATATATCTACAAATTGTTTCTAAGCACAACTGAATATTAGTAAATCCAATTATTTTACCTATGCCCAAGGAAACAAATCGTTATAACAATAAATCTAAACAGCTTTTAACTTTAAAACTGTGAGAACATGAAACATGTTAATGTAGCACCAGTTTACTTTCTTTAGTACTAATATAATATGATATAGTCAAAAGGGTTGAGTTTTGCATGAAAAATAGCCAAAGGTGGCTTAAAACTTAAATAGAAATATACATAAAACCTCCAAGTTTGAAATATGCTTAATAATTAATTATAAAAATTATAAAGTTTTCATGAATTCAAACAATACTGCACCTTAACATATTTTAAACTCAAAATACTAATGGGTTTTAATTTTTATTCATAAAAGATAACTTACTTTCTCTGTAACAACAATGCAATTTCAGTTTGAACTTTCATATATTCTTGTGCCATTTTACAATGCTGTTCAAACACTGCCATAGATTCTTTGGAGTTTGGACATGGTGCTAGAGGCTGAAAATAAATCAGAAGTGTTAAAACATAATTAAATCAAATCTTAATATCTAGCTAAATGAGTTAATACAGTGACTGTGATATATTTTTATAGCACTAAAGTAATGATCTTTTAAAAATAAGTATTAAACCATGCCCTAAAAAATCTGTGTCCTTTTGTCAGAGTTAACTCAGAACTTAAATTTACACTTGCTGTTTTAACACTTTTGTTGTTACAGAGAACCATAGCTAGCGTCCTCTTGGCCTCTGGTTTTATATTTCAGGTATTATACCAAAAGATGTTCATAGCTCTCATTCTCATGAGGAGACACTGAATTGTATTACTTATATTTTTCGTCACTATGAACATGATGATATATTACAACACTTATTAGTAGAAAAGAGCTTATATAAATTTTATATTTTACTGTACTAAAGTTAAAGAGCAAAAATGCTGTTTTGTCAGTCTTAAAGGTATGAGAGTATTTTAAGATGACATTAGGATAAGAACATGATTTTGCTAATTTTAAATTTGGTGACTTGAATCATTTATTTTAACTTGATTTTATAAAGATTAAGGAGGCTAAGAACATAAATAGATAGGAACACAATCATCAGTTTTAAAGATAAATTCTCCAAACTTTTTCCAAGGAAAAAGTAAACACTCACTGAGAAAGTACAGTACTCTTTTACCTGTAGTTGGTGATCCAGTGTAAGATAAGCCATCGGGATAGAGTTATCTGATCCATTGGTATCTGGAATTCAAGTATGAATTTTATTTTCTGTCATAAACTATATAAACAAAAAGCAGGAAAGCATGCATAAAATATTGGCGCTTCCCCCTAAATTTATTAACACATTAACTGGTAATGAAAAGAGTCTATTTTTGAATTCAAAAGGTAAACAGAGGATATCCAATTATCAGAATGCAACCAAACTCTCATACTTAAAATTTAAGTTGGCTATAAATTAAATATTAAAGCTGGTAAGTCCTTATATAATTAAAAACAAAAACAGTAATACCACAGACCCTACCACATCAAACCCGTATCTCTTCCATTCCTTGATTATACTAAGTTTACTATAAGGCTGTGTCAATTCCGGCAACATTAGTGTTCCTTAACAGGGAAAGGGAGAAAGCACAAAACGCATTCTCTTCCAGTGGATAATCTTCAATTTAAAAAGATTCTAGTGCGAGCCCCCATTCCACCTCTCTTAATGAGAATTGCTGCAGAAAATGAGAGATGTTACTAATGGGAGTATATTACATATATGAAAACTGGCTTAGTCATGCCCCAAACAGTTAAATATGTTCATTCAAATGGCCAATTTCATCAAACTATTTGAACAGACGGCTTTTGTTTTTATTTCAAAAGAGGTAAAACTGCCCTAACAACTTGCATGAGAAGCATGAAATGGTCTCTTCCCTATATTAATTTATGTACAGCAGTTCCAGAAGTAGGTAACTGTGAGTATAAGCTTTTCTGTCAGAAGTAGCCGTTTTCCCAGTGTTAGTAGAGAATAAATGAGCTAAACAAGTGAACTGCTGTTTAGTCCCTTTTCTGACACATAACATTTTGAGTGGTGCAGATTAAGGCAACATCAGGATGACAAGGCACTGCAGCCAATGCAATAAAAATTTAAGACGGTTTGATTTCAGTAAACTACTAACTTACTGTTGACTGATATTCTAGTTAAAGTTTTTGTAAATGTAAGTAAGCTACTGCAAATAATTCCAAATGCTAATAAGCTAAATCGGACCAAATGAGATAATGCATAGAAGAAATATCATGTAATGCTGGCATATGGTAAGTACTCAACAGATGGTGGTGATGGCTGTTGTTATTGATACTAAATGGAGAATTAGGAAGGAAGAGCATTTTTAAACAGTCAAATTTGTATTTCAGATTGAAAAAGTTAACATTTATTAAATACTGGAGTGCAAAGAGAAAAGAATAATAAAGTATTGCCTAGTGTAGGGGTGACTCCATAGGGTAGTGGTTAGCATGTTTGCTTTACACACAGAAGGTCCTGGGTTCATGCACCAAGTGGAGTCAAGGACCAAACCCCATGGGTGCCAGGCCCCAGGTACACACCACAAGCCTATGGGAAGAAATGCCTCGCCTTCAGAGATCCAGTTCTTAAAGGGAAACGGTAACATCCATAGGTCAGGGGTAGAAGTGAGGGGTGGTGGTAGGGGGGAGTATTGCCTAGTAGAGCTTATTTGCTCTAAAATCATATACTAACATGTTTTTCTGAAATGGCTAAAGAAGAATGCAGTTAATTTGTTATTTCTCTGATCAACCCTCTCCCCATCTCAACAGTAATTTCAAACTATGCTCTCAAGGATCACAACTTTTCACAAAATTCAAATTGATTAAAAATGATTCCCTTCTGACTTTATAGGAAAAATTAAGCATCTTCAAAGAGTTTTTCAATTTAACATTTCCATAATTACTCTTTCTTAAATCTTTGATACTTGATATATCTGATTACATCAATATCCTGTATCTGATACACATTTTAGAATTAAGTACAATATATCAATGTTTCACAGTATTTGGGGGGCAGAAAAATAGTCTAAGGATTTATTCAAACAATTATAGCCCTTCAATGTGTTCAGGAACTTAAGGTCCTTTATTGAATATCATTTTTCAGCAAAAACCAAGAAGATTTCACTTTCTCACTATACTCAAACTAAAACTTAGCTTTTAGTCTCTAATAGCAATAATTGATTATAAGTCAGCAAGGATATTCCATGAGAGTTAGTTTTTTAATGTTTCAATTGCTAATTAAATCTAACTTCATTTCCCTATGTAAAGACTCACATTTGTTTAATAGTTAAATTAAGCAAAATATCTTTTCTGGCCTATCAAACACAGTGCTTATAACAGTCTCATACTCTCTGTGAAATGCTGTCTCTTCTTTCTGTTTATGAGTAAAAGACAAGTTCCACTATTTTACAAAAAAAAGTTAGACTATGACAGGTTTTATCTAATGGATTTGTGTCTTAACTATTAAAACACTCAGCTTGTATGAAAATGTAGTAGTTTACTATACAACTTGATGAGTTAATTTTTACTCATTAGTACTATGCCTCTGATGAGACTGCAAGCAATGGGCCAAGACTTACACTTCTATCTCTGCAAAGTACTAAGCACAGGAGAAAATCTTCAGTGGGTTTCCCCTGCTCTGTGGCTTCTGTACTGGATGTAGTTACCTCTCAATAGCTGCTCTTGGTTACGTTTGTCTTTTTTTAATTTCCACATAGAAACCTAAGAGCGCTCATTATGTGCGATTATTAAATCATCATGCTCTTTTTCTCTGAAAAATACATAGAAACTTCTCCCCTTTTAAATTAAAAAAAAAATCAAATTAATTAGGTTTTACTTATGTATGCACTTCTAAATTTTTCCTGAGTCATGGAGGGTAAAAAAATGGCTTCGCCTATCTCTTTCCTGTAATTTTTCTATTACCTTGATTATCAATATTTTTCTTAGAAATAAGAAATCTAAAAGCAACAACTGAACAGGACAAACAAACAGAGACTCATGGACATGGACAATGGACTAGTGGTTACCAGAGGGGAGGGGGAAAAATAAAAAAATAAAATGCTAAAAAATAAATAAATAAAAATAAAATTACTTTAAGAAATAGCGCAAAGCTGTGTTTTATTAATTATAAACTTAAACCAGCACCTCAACTTCTAAAATTGTATTCAAAATCATTTAAAAATGATAACCACGCAATTGCAATAATTTCAAGGCAAAGAAAAAATTTAGTTGATATTGCAACCTGAACCTACATATAGATTTCTATCTATTAATATTTTGTGGTATTTTAGGTCCCAGAAAAGGAAAACATGAGATGGGGGTTGGAAGAGTAGGAGAACACATGAAATGCAAACAGCAGTTAAGTGAGAAGAACATAAGAGAATTTTGATTTTACTTTCATGAATTCACAATCTGCTACACGCTGACTGGCATGTTTAGGCTGTAATGTCAGGGCAGGTACTCTCTCACTGGCGGGTTTAGGAACCAAGGAGAGCTGACATTACCTGACCATTAATGATCGAATCTGTCAAAAACATCTCCCTGTCTGCCTCTGAGGAGGAGCACATCATGATGAATTCTGCCCATTTTGAGTAGTCATAAATGATCTAAACAATCCTAAGTTGGGCTGTGCTAGGGGGTGAAACTTAGAAAAGTTTTTGCTACCACTAAATTTAAACTTACTAAAACTAGAGAGTACACCCCTGGCTAAACATAGTTCTATCTTACATGTCACAAGAAAAACCACTCGGGTTAATTTTTTAAATGCAATTATGAATTTGACTAAACCATGCCAAATATCTATAAATACTTACAAGCAGTATTTTAGTTTGTAAACAGAAAAAGTTGATTCTTAATTTCAATTTAATTGCCACTATTACTAACATTGTTGATCTTATAATTTTCCAAGGTCTAAGATCACTGGCATAATAACATATAAACAGTAACTTTATAGCAGCATACTGCTGAGTACTTGTAACAGTATTCTCTTAATGCTAAGGAAAAGTAAATTCCACTATGCATATAAGTTTCTCCTTGCCTATAATAAAACTATTCCAATGCTAGATTTTAATACTAATATTTTGACCAGTTAGTTATCCACGTCAGGACATCTTAATAACGCTTAACAGACTTTTAAAGATTTATTTAACATAACGTTTACATAACTGAAATGAAGTCTACCCTGTCAGTTAAAAATGATTCAAAAAGTCAATGGTCAGAAATTTTTTTCTCACTAAAGTATATGATATCCTGTATCTTTAAAACAAAAGAGATGAAGATGATTATTTTTACCATTCTGTTGATTTCAGGTATTTAAATGATAATGACTTTACTACTATCATCCAGCAGGATAGAATATAATAGGACAATCGCAGACTAAAGTATCAAGCACACAGTATCTTCCTATTTGGGAAAACCCCCAAACAAAATATTTTCAAAATACCTATTTAATATCTGAGGGGAAAAATGCAGATGGCAAATGGTCTTTGTCTCAGTATGCAAAAGACATTTTTAAGTTTATTGCTAAATATTTGATTTTATTAATATGAAAATCTAAACTACTGTAAAAGGCCCACATTTGTAAAGATTAATGACACAAAATGAAAATAAACATGGCAAATTCAACTTCATAATTTAATGAGAAAATAAATTAGTCACCTGTAGAATCATCAGGGGTCCATGGATGACTTCGAGCTGGCTTTTCTGAGGTTGGTCCTGAGGTAGTGATCATTCTGACACTAGGACTGGATGACCTACTGTTTGCCTATAGGAAGAAGTGACAGGAGAAACAAAATGTAGTTTTTATTTAAAAAAATAAAAAATAAAAAGACAGGAGAAATTTCCATTACCAGGCAAAGGACAGAATTCCATTTCTATCAGCAGAGGTCCTTCATGAAACACTCTTTGCAAAAGAAACTAAGTAAATCATCTAAGATCTCACACATATTTTCTCTCTCCCTTTTTCTTATACACATACACATATTGAAAACGAATGGCCTAGAGCTTTTGTTTTCAACGCCTGCTGCACTCAGAGGGACAGATATAAGGTTTTGGCCCTTACACGATAGGAGTGAGGCTGGAGAACCCCCACGCTTAAGGCTGAAACCAAAGGAAAGTCTTACTCTCAGGGAAAGCATGAACTAAGAAAACAAAATCTACCTTATAAAAGCAGACAATAAGTAAATTTGTCTGTCTTGACAGTGGCTCTGGATGGAGAAGAGAAAATGTATGCACTGTGAATCCACAAAAAATTTGGTGGGAGACACAACAAATCCCAAACAACAAATCCTAAGCAGAAAAATATAAGATAAAACCTACAATGCCAAGTTAAACATGGGATGTATTATAATCAAATTCTAGCAAACAAAGATAAATAGAAGATGGTAAAAAGCAGCCGGAGAGAAAAGATAGATTATAAAAGAATACCAGTTAGAGTCTCAATAGCAACAAGAGAAGCCAGAAAAAAGCGGAATACCTTCAAACTGCTAAAAGAAAATAACTGCCAACTTAGAATTGTTTAAGCAACAAAATGTGAAGAATGAGGTCAGAATAACATTCTCAGGTGAGCAAAAAGTGACTCCACCATTCACAGACTCTTCCCATAAGGATTTCTAAAGTAAGTTCTTTAGGGAGAAGTTTTTCCCTGATGGAAGGGCCAAGTTGTAATCAGGATTATGAATAAACACAAGTATGAATCTATACACTGAAAATATTAAATATGGAAACAATAATTTATAGAAATACCAAAGAAATAAGATGGTACTAAAATATGAATAACAACAGCAACAGTAAGAGAAATGTAGATTAAAAAATCCTTATATTGTATAGGATCAGGGTAAAGATATTAACTTTAGTTTGGGCATAAATATCACTGGTAATTACTAAAAGTAATAATATATACAACTCCCAAATCAGAAAGATAATGGAATGAGAAGTTACTGAATCTAAAGGGGGGGGAAAAAAAAAAGAAATAAAGCATAAGAGAAAAAATCAGTAACCATAATAAATATAAATGGATTACATCCTGAAATTAAGATATTTAAAAAATTAAACTGGCAGGCTTGGATTAATGCTTTTTGTAAGAGATATATCTAATCCACAGAGATAGAGAAAATAGAAGAAAAATAACCGGGTAAAAATTATACCAAATAAAGTTATATAGCTATATTAATTCTAGAGAGAATATATTTTAGAGCAAAAAAGTTTATTAGAGAAAAGATATATAAGTGATTCAATTCAGTACATAACAATTAAAAATGTATATGTTGTACCTACATATACCTTCCAAACATATAAAGCAATAAAACTATATGGAGAAAGGGATATATTCACAATCATAGTGAGATGTTTTAATAATCCTCTGTAAATGATATATGAAAGCAGTCCAAAAATCAAAACATGTACACAGTAAAACTTGAACTCCATAAAAAGCAAGCTTCGTCTATGATATTGAATCTTATGCCTAAATGGAGAATTAACATTTTATTAAGTACCCACGGAACATTTATAAAAACTGATCATGTACTGAGTTATAAAACAAATCTCAAGAAAGTTAAGAAAAAATTCATTATCATATAAATACTATCTTTTTGTATTGATTGAAAATTAACCTTAAAAAATGCCTATGTTTAGACATTTAAACACACTTCTAAATAACTCATCACTGGTCAAAGAAAACAAAATGGAAATCAGGAAATATTTCAACTGAATTTTAACTGGAATCATGCTAAAGTGGGGTGCAACTAAAGAAGCACTTAGAGAAAAATATTTAATTCTATTTATTATACAAAAAAAATCAGAAGCAATGATAATTTACAAGCAAAGGATTTAACTTACATAGATAGAAAAAGAACCAAGGTTTAAGGTTGTCCAAAGAAACAAAATAAAAATGTGAGCATACTATAAACATTTTGAGGTTAGTAAATGAAAAAGCTTATTAGAGTGACACAAATTCCTCCCCCAAAGTAATAAATTACCAAAATTTCTATACATTATAGGAAGTACGAAGCCCAGAGGGTTTTACAAGTGAGTTCTATCAAACATTTAATGACATTTTCCATCTTAAAAAAATTATTCTATAAAAAAAAAAGAAACACTTCCTGACTCATATTGTGAAGGCAGTAAAACCTGACTAATAGATAAGAAAAACTATTAGCTAATTTCATTTACAAAAATAAATGCAAAACTCAAAAGTCCTAAAAATTATATTAGTAAATAGAATCTAGCAGTGTAAAAGCAATAAAAATAATTTAAAACGTTGAGGTTATCCTACAGATGCAAAGATCACCTGACATTAGGTATTCTATTAATCTAATTTATCACCTTAACAAGTTGAAGGAGAAAAACCTAAACAGATGCATAATAAGCACTGGACAAAATTTAACATTCATTTATGAAACATACATTTAAAAACCTAAATTTCATTGAGAAGAGACTTTCTTAACCAGGTAAAAGGTATAATACATTGTGGCTGGTGGGAGGATGACAGTGAGGCCATAGCTGAGGAATACACAGGGAGAGTCACAGGAATTTATCATGTTCCATTTCCTAAGTTGGGTGGTGTGTTCGTAAGTGTTCGTTTTATTATCAGCTTTCATAGTTTATATATGTATTACATGTATTCTAGTCTATGTACTTATAGTTCATGTACTAAAAACTCTCAAGGACATATAAACTAAAATGGATTTCATAAAGATTTTTTAAAAGCATCTTTTAAGTGTTACTAAACACCTACTGGGAAACTCAATCTTATGTCCAGTTGCAATACGTGAATATAGAAACACTCTAAGACTGTAAAAATGAGATCAATACAGTAGTATAAACTACCTTGCGTAGAAATTAGCAGATGTGAGTTCTAATTATGGTATAATGTCTGATTTAGTTTACTTCAAGAAGTCTCGCTTTCCTTATCTGGATAAGGCTGGGTTAAGGATGTGATGACTTAGTGTTCCATCCATGATTTTAAGCCTTGAAAACACACAATGGATTTAGGATACTAAATTGTGAAAGGCGCTTTTATTAGAATTTCCTTAATCAAACCATAAAAGAATTTCAAACAAAAGAAAAACTGAGGTAATATTACTTTCATCTAGGGTACCTACTGAAATTGCTTCAGAAATTTCACAAAGCTTTTCTATACCATAAACAATTTAAAACTCTGTGTTAGACCAGCTGCCACACTTATAAAGGAGCCCTGTGTATCACAATACTCACTGTTCTTCTATCCTCCTTGCTAATTCCTCTCCATCCTCTAAGGACCAGCTCGGTTACCTTCAACATTATGTCCTCATTCTTGCTACATCGCGGTGTTTTGCACACACAGCCAGAACCTGTGTTTGAGGATGAGGAGAGCCTAGCAGTGTATAGAACGCAAATGTTCACTTATTGGTTGTTACTGGATCCGTTCTGAAACTCTCACCCTGACATTCCTGACCCTCTATTGGCAGGTTTACCTTACCTATTCTGATTGTCTCTCCTCTGACAATTCCTTCTGTCCTTGTTTTTCTCCCTGGTTTTAATATTGTTCGTTCGATCCTATGTTCATCCAAAGATAATATGGTGTAGTGCAAAGAACATGTATAAAACTGAACTATATAAGACTGCCATTTTTATAAGCCAAAAACAGTCAAATTTCAGCAAATTCACATGATTTAGTCTAATACTTTGGAGATCTGAGTTTACATCTCAATTTTGCCATTCACAGCTGTGTGAATTTGGACAAATAACTCATCCTGAATCTTGGGCTCTTTATCTATCAGTTATGGATGAGAAGTAGCAATAATTAAGTCAGGCTTTGGAGCTAGTACAACTCAGGGTTTGAGTAGACTTGTAGCACCTGACAATGCTTTCTCTGGGTCAAAATCTCAGTTCTTTCATAAAAACGTATTCGGTGACTAAACCCTATCAAAAAGACATTTTCACCTGAATCTTGGCTATATTTATACTCCACTTCTTCATAAACTTCAACTTGAGCCAGAAATACTTTATATTACGTTCAAAGTTTGTAACTTCACAAAAATATTATAATCTCCTAAGGGCAGAGATCATATGTACTTTGTATTATACTCCCCAGGATTTAGAAAACTGCTGCATATACAATAACTGCATAATAAAAACTCTTTGACTATAAAGATAATATAAACTGTTGGCACTTAGAAATAAGACTGGTGCTAAGGCTTACTTACCTTTTGCATATAAGAATAAGGACACACATTAAAGAGAACCAGTGATGAAATGTGTAACTCTTAGTTTTAGTATGCTGTTATCCGTGGAAAAACAAGTACATTATTATGACATTACTGAGTCTTTTTAACCTCTTTGACTGGAGGAGTCTTGTGATTTAAAAAGAGTACATTCATTTGACCATAGTTATAATTTCTATTGTAAAACAAGAACAATTTTACTTCAAAGTGCTAGCAGAGGAGGGTTTCACAATCTAATTTTATATTAATATTTTTAAATTAATAATTTAAGAGGAGAAATAAATGTTTGTGACATGTAAGACTCAATATCAGTTATGAGAAATTAAACAAGACACAGTACAATAATTAACTTTATAAAATATAAGAAAAGATTTTGTAGAGTTAAAAAAAGCCACTAAATATTTGGCATATTAAACCAAATAATCCTAATGGGACCTCCTAGGCATTATAATATTCCTTAAATTTATATCTTTCCCAAGAGAATCCTCTGCTACTTATTTATTTCACCTTCTGCTTTCTAAGAAACTTAGACATTACTTCATGTGCATACTCACTTGTTCTAATTGAGATTTCTTATAGCTATAAAACTAAGAAATAAAACTAATTTTTAGGTCGAGTTTCAAAACTGGTCTTTCTTTAAAGCTACAAACTTTAATGAGCTACATTTAAATCCATAAATTAACTAAATAAGTCTTCATAGTTCAAGGAATAATATGCTAACATGGTTGTATAAAAAAAGTAAAGAAATATTTAAAAAATAAGCCATTTACTGTACTTTTTGAATACTTGAAAAAGAAAAGTCATAAATAAGAGAAACAGGTAAAATCTGACAATTTGAAAAAATCTAGTTTGTGGGTTAAGTTTATGTTACTGCTTATAAGCTACTATGGAAAAAGTCTTATTTTATATTAGCTATTAAAAAAAAAAACGGCAAAATTCTGATGGCCTTAAACACTCTCAAACTATTAACTCTTTTTGGTTGCTCCTTTAAGACATGTACAAATACTGTATTCTATGTTTTTATAAACTGCAAAGTATAAGAGATACAGAGAAATTTGACTTACCACAAGGATTGGATATGAAAGTGGTTACAAGAATACAGAAATGCACATAGTAATTTAAGGCAGCAAATGAACACTAAGCCAAATTTAAACTGCAGAGGCAAATTACCATCAGTAGACAGACACAAATGAGAACTGGACTTGGACCAAAACTTTATCTCTACATTTATAAAAAGAAATTGGGAGTTATTTTACAGTCAAAAATAAAGCTTTGCTTCTTTTTATGTCTCACCTGAAAGACTGGGAAAATATTTTCATAAGGCAAGAATTTATGGCCAGTGCTACTTTTTTGACTGACATTTTAAAGCTATTTAAAACTCTCAGAAATCTTAGTGCTAAAATTACACAAGCATAAAACACAGAGATTAGATGTATAATATTCTTGCTGAAGTAACATCTGAATATAAATATTAAAAAAAACTGGTATCTGTGTTTACAGGGGTACTTCCTTCATCATGACAGTCACAGATAATTCAATTAAATTTATACATGACAGGGTGTATTGAAAACATTCTTTCTAGTCTGAAGGTATAGGCTCCATCTAATTCTGGCTTTGCTATAGTTCAGTACAAGGAAATTTTAGAATTTTATTATTCTTATATGGTCTTCTAATTCTCCAACAGAAAGGTGTACTGTGAACCAGGAATTATTTACAACTATTATGTAAGCTTCTGATTTAGAAGTTTGATAATTATTTACACTAAAGAAGGTTCAGATTGAGGATGGACAAAAGTAGTAGTATAATACATTATATCCATTTAATAATAATTATGTATGATAATATATCTCTGGATATGTGATAAAAGGCCTTTAAGGCAAATACTTTACATGATCCTTTGACAGAAACTTCTAACACAGAAAGAATAGAATGTCAATAGATTTTATTTCTTTCCAAGTGCTATTTGTTTTACTTTTGGATAGTAATACACTATATGAGAGCAAGGAAGTGGTAAGAACCCTAGGAGGCACACTATGGGGAAGCGGGCACACGACATGTGTGTCTGGTACTTTCACATTATATGAACCCTCAAGTGTGGGTGTTATGGTCCCCAGTGGCAGATAAGATAGCTGAAGCTCTGGGAAATTAAGGAACTTGCTCAAAGTCACACATCTGACTAGTAATAGCAGATTATAAACTCCATATAAAAATAATAGTATGCCTCGTTCTCTAAATAATAATAATTGCATCATTTTGAAGTTATAAGTTTCATTGGCTTAGGCCTCCTCCAAGAGAAAAATTGAAAACAGATAATGGATATAATTTCAGGAGTATACAGGCACATGTGAGAATGTATAATTTTAGTGAAACGCAGAAAGGCTCATTCAGATGTACAAAAAATAAATCTGTGCAGTGATTTGTAGAAATTATTAAGGTAGGTTAGCTTTGCTCAACTAAAATTCATCATCACTGAAAACTGCTTAAATAATAACAATGCAGACTATCAGAAGGCAAAAGACTTGAAACTGAAGAGACCTAAGATTACGTTAGCATGAATTATTCAAATTTATATGTAAGATGGATGATTAAGAGTTTGTATGCTTTGGAATCAGATCTGGATTCAAACAGCAATTACTGATGGTGTCAGGCTAATAAGAGACTTAGGTTTCTCTAATTCTCTATTCGCGAAATAAGGAATATAAACAATACCAAATTTATAGGGTTATGATTAAATAACATATATTAAAGGCACGACTGGCACAAATTTGGTACACAATAAATAAATGGCACCTGTTATTACTATAGTTCTTTAATTGATCTGGGCATAAATCGGTTCTGCCCAAATAAGCTCCTTGGGCACTAGGCCTTCTTGGTAGTCAATGCCTCCCAGCTAAAACCCACCAGGAACACTGTGAAGCAGTGTGAAGTGAAGCAGAATGCTCGCCATGAAACACTGTGGGGTGTCTCAGTAAGAGGGTTTTAGAAAGAGCTCATTATAGGATTTGGGATTTTGTTTTGTGATTTGGGGGAGGCTCCAGGGAAGGTGGGGTTCATTCTATTGTTAGAGAACAGGGGCGATTCTACAGGGAGGGCAGACTAGAGTGAAGATAAAGCTGCAACTGGTAAAGCAGCAGCAGTCACTCACATTAACTAGGACAGGGCAATGTTTGACATTTTGTGGGTAGCACAGTGACCTTGTTTTTGTCTGTGCTTAGACAATATTATAAAATGGTCTTATTCTGTCTCATCCTATCTTGGGCTTGACATAACCTGTTTACTGGTGTTCTGAGAAACTGTTTATGTTCTAACAATGCCGAGTTCCTGGGCAGATCAGTTCCTGGACATCAGGGGCTGCTTTTTAATGCTTCGTATCTTTTCAAAGTATCTAGGAGGCCATATGCATTGTGTGCTCAGTAAGCTTCCTGAATTAATTAATTTAAAAGTGAGTAGTATGTTATGAGTTTACACAAATACTTATACAACTATTTTTAATTAAGAAGCTTGCTTTATTCAATATTCCTCCCAAAAGAAATGGCAGTATAAAAACAATGTCATTTTAGTTTACAGATGAAAGTCTAAGTGATTTTATTAAGATCAGTTTTGAACTGATTTTAATAAAGTACAAACCCTGGTCAGTTCACTTTCTTCTATTAGATGTAATGTTAAAACTTTAGTAGTAAGTTCTCTCTCTTCCCATGGTAATTTTATATTAAGTGGGCAAATTCCTTTCTTTTTCATATTCTTTAGCAATCTCACGACCAAAACAAACAAAAAATCACTACACATATTTTAAATCATTACTTAGCCAGACTTTAAAAAGTACTATACTTTCAATATTGAAAGTCCATATTGTGCATACTTTTCTTTTTCAAATAATATTATTTTCATGAGTAATATAAAATATTTAATGGTCAATTATTATAACATTTTCAGGGGAAAATGTTTTCATAGTACATTAGGATTAGTTTTCCATTTGCATCCCAAAATGGATATTAGGTATTTTAAGTTTATAATACTTGAATAATTGAAAGAGTAAATCAATTTTAGAAACTGGTTACATAGTGGCTATGTATCACCTATTTTAGCACATTATTTTACTGCCACATCAAACTCCCTTTCACTCCAAATCTTTTGGAATAGTTCATGACAATTCATGCAAATGACTGCCCTACAACCATAGTCTGCCTCAGTTCAGTGTTTTACTACCTGAAGGTACTGTATATGAAAAGGTTAATAAATAATAATCTCAAGTAACACAAAAATTGTGAGGAAATAAGTAAGACTTGGTATGCTGAGGTCAGTCCCAAATTATAGAAATGCCTTTGTCAGATTACAGAGAAAAGTACTCGCACTAGCAGATGCTTCTGGATTGTCTTAGGGCAAGCTTCTCATTCTCAGCCAACAGGAGAACACTTGGCTAGAGTTTCTCATAACTGGAATATCAATGGCAATGGTAAACAGAGTTAAAAAGGCTGAGCTCATCAAGCCTCTAAGGAATCAAAGAAAATACCAGATATTAAACAATCTATTACTAAACGCCCTGTCAATACTTTAAATATCTGAAGGGGAGAAAAGCTGGAAATTTCATTCAAAAGTTCTGGGGTCTCAAAAACGGATATCCTGAAAAAGTTGCTATTAAATAAGTGAAATCAAGATTTACAGTCACCTGCTATCATAAAATATATAATAAATTAATGTGTATGTAATATATGTGTGTGTATAAGTGTGTGTATGGGTACTATGAGAAATAAAAATATTTTCAGATATAAAGAAAGATCAAGGATATCTATCACTTAATAGGCTTTCAAATTTTTTATTAATGATTACAGAGAAATAATAAAACACCTTTCTGGGATAAAAATGCTAATACATTTTAAAATAAATTAAGTCACATTGTTTATAATATATAATCTTATAATTTTATATGAATATAGACCAAAATGTGGTATTTTTATTACTTCAGATGCATGCTGTACTCATAAAATTTATTTCTGTACAACTGGAAACATGTAACAACAAACATTTCATAGTTCTCATTTAGTTTAAGAATATGATATAAATTTTATGGGTCAAGTGTGTCAATCTGAATAAGAGGAAAAAACGACTGAGCTGCAATTTTATATACTTGGTTGGTTAAAACTCTGTACTAGTCAATAACGGCTTAAGTTATAGCACTGTCTGGGTCATCTACAAAGAAGTAGTAATAAAGAGTTAAGGGGAGTTTAGAAGAGCATCCAGAAACATAAAGATGAAGAATGAAAATCTTAATAACTGGGATAGAAGCCTTTCTAGAGTTTATCAATCTGCTTAGTAAATAGCCTTAAGGATATTTCATAAAAATATAAATCCAGTGAATATGACAAATTAAAAGATGTTAAGAGTCCTTCAGGTATGTCAGTGTTTTACGTGATCCTAGAAGAGTGACATATTATTGGGGAAATAGTTAATGATTCTTTTTAGAGGACGATGATAACAACAAACTGTTAAATTACAAAACTGAGTACTTTCTTACTACAGCATATATGAAAACCACACAACATGCACAAAGCACTATTGAATCGATCAAGCTTCATAAATTATCCTTCAAGTTAAATTAATAATGGCATCTAGACTTTCTTTTTTCTCTAGTACTTAAGTTCAAATGCGAATGAACTTCTCTATCGCAATTTGAGGTCAACTCATAAAACTAATTTTTGCAATGTGTACATATTATATGTGTATATAATTATATATATATAAAATATAATACATATAATGGTTAACTCTTGATTTCTGCCCATTATTATCCTTTGAAGACTGATACTTTGAATGTTAAGTCTTACCTGACCAGGTTCTGTTACAGTAGCAGTCAAGTCTTGGATGGATCTACGTCTTGGCTGTCCGTTGCCTTTTAAAAATAAAAAAAAAGTGTAATACTGAAATCAATTCAGACAGACAATAAGGATGTAACCGCTACAGTAGGAAGTTGGAATTTCTTGCTCCTTGGATCTACACAAAATGTCTGTGAGAAAAAGAGTAAGTTTATTATATATAAAAAAAATAAAAAAAAAAAAGAGTAAGAGAGAAAGATGTAAAGAAAGGAAGAGAAACAGCTGCAGTGTTTTAATTCAAAAGTTGCCGGCCTACAACCAAGTATGTCCCAACACCATAACCACTCCTACCACATGAATAGCTGCTGAACTCTTTTCCACCATCTTCTGTCATGTATTTAAATAGATGAATGCTTGGGGGATGGGGCTGATGATGGCATCTATTTCAAGGGCCTTACGTTACAGCTTCTACAGCAAGACAGCTAGCAGGTTGTAAGACATGGCTGACTTTAACTAACAGCAGAACCTTTATTCATTTCAGGGCCTAAAAGGATGCTTAGGCTTAAATATATGAAACCTAGTCACACTGAATTTCATTAGTTTTTGTCAGAATCAGGTAACTTATTAGGTGTGAACAACTCAAATTTCCTACTGGAGATAAATGATTCTCACTCTCTTCTCAAATATACAGCTTGTTTAAATAGGCTATTGTGCTCGCCTTGCTTTAAGAACTCTGTTAATAATTTAATTTAATAAATCAGTCTATGAAAGAATTCTACAAATTGGGCCTTCAGCAAAAGAGAATGAATTAAGCAACAGCTTCACTCAGCACTTTTATTTAGGAATAGGGCTGTTCATACAGTATCTCCTAAGAGAGAGATCAGCTGTCTAAAAGGAAACACCAAAATATTATGAGTAACAGCTGACGCAATACTCAAAATTCTTTAGACTTTGAAAGCTATATTATGTAATTTCTGAACTACTGGGCATCCCTCAGAAGATGTACTCTAATAGTTATGGCCTGATTAGCAGATGAAATTCATTCTTAAAATTTATATCTCTATAACCTGAAGTATCTTATTTTAAACAAATGAGTAATATAATTTGGAATCTTAATCCATGTGATCCCATTTTTATTTTGCACATAAACTAAAAGGACCTTATAATAATGTTTAATGTAATAAGCTGTAGTAAATACAAAAACTCAAATTTATAGCCACCCTCAAAAGTATAAGACATCATCACTCCTTTCTATTTTAAGCTAAGTTTTAGAATTCTTTGTATAATCGTAACTCAAATTTACTTCAAATTTCATTTTATTCCAAGCTCCAATTTTTGATTACAAACTAACAAAAAAACAAACTGCGCATTTATTGAATTAGGCACACTAAGATACTTCTGTGAAAACTTTTAATTGTCCTTGTTTCTTGAGTACAAAAAGGATCCCCACACCACCATGACTAATAAGTAATTTTAGGCACTTTCATTCAACACAATCATTCTAAAATTAGCTTAGATGAGACAGGCTTTTAAAAGTGTCTGGAATTCTCTTTTCAGATAAGCAACATTTGTGAAACTGGGGAACCATCCTGCACATGTTTAAAAATCGTTACATCACCACTGCAATAACAAAAACAAACTGAAATCTAGGTGGGGGTAAGAGGAAAGGGAAGTAAAAGCTTTTAAGGAAGTAGGGTAAAGAAAAGCTGACAGTTAACAAATGCCATAAAAAGAGAAGTCTTTAAGCTAGAGCATGAGTCAAAGCAAGCAATATTAAGCAATGCATTTTAATTAGTATAATCATGGCAGAAACCATCTGGCAAATAGTTCAGACAAAGCAAAAAAGGATCGCAATCAACAAATACTTGTTGCTCCAATATTAAGTTTTAGGTCAATTTAGAAATATGAATGTAAAAAAATATTTAGAAATATGAATGTAAAAAAATTAAACTCCTATTATTGTAAATGAAAATTACTGAGTGTGTTCTTAGTAAATTTAGATTCATTCTGAATTTTTTGCAACTAAATACTAATTTAGAAACTGGGTTATTTTACATTTTTTCATGGTTCTTTGATATGTGCATACCTATGTTTCACATGGTAGTATAAATGAAAAAAGTAGAAAAGAAGGGCAATATGATATCGAGATGCCTGATCAAGGAATCTGAAACCTGAAAATGATGTTCTTAGTATTTTACTCTGTAATGAAATCTGGAACTTTCATGACTTATGATAGAGAACAAATAATATGTTTAAATATAACTTTTGTAAATAAGAGTAATAAAAGGAATACACTATATCCCTAGGTCACCCTATCCTTCACCCTCTGCCCCTCCAAAAAAAAGAGTGGATGGAATAGCAGCTGAGAGATCAATTTAGTTGTTTCGACAATGTCACCAAAACAGAATCCATCTCTTGAAAAAGCTGTTCTCTTAAGTAGAATTTTAAGATAGCCTGAGCTAGTATTTAAATGACATGAGAATCCCTCCAGAGACTGCTGGCTTAGGTTTCAGTCATTTCTTCAGTTTTTCTTATTGGTTTAAATAGCTGCATAGTTTTCCTTCCCTTAACTACTCTAATTTTTCTATTTTTCAAACTTCCCAAAGACACTCTTCATGCAAAAGTCAACACTATATTTTCTTGAAGACATCTCTTAAATTTTAAGATATTAAAAAATCTGAAATCCATAAGTTTTCAATATTAAAAATTATGAGAAAACTATTCTTAGTGTGTAAAATAGACAAGATTTAAAAATTTGTATAGCACTTTATACAGTGCAGTATTACATTACTGCTTTATGGTAAACTGAATATGTAATTTTAAAATATGTGTTCTCATTTAGGTTGCCACAAATTTCATATTCCCTTACTAATACTTCTTTAGGGTCAGAATAGGTGTAAGAATGTAGAATAGGTGTAACAAATTGTGTAGTTTGATCTATAGGAAGTACTAAGATACTAAGGTCCATCCATTTTCACATGACCCCAGTGATTACTAAATTGGTGAAAAATATAGCTATATTTTTAAAAATGCTTACAAGTGGGATCCGATGCTAATTAATACCAGTTTGAATATATCAAGAAATATGTGGTAAAACCACTGAATTTGTGGAAAATTGACTTTGAGAAAAAAATTCTAGAAGGTATTAAGAAATTCTGGGAAAAAAATTCTTCTTTATAATTAAAATCTTTATGTAAGATATTCGGTATATTCCTAAAGCGTGGGTTATATTTTTATATTTAATTTTAAAATACAAGAACGAATTAATGTTTGGCTTTTACGTCCAATTATTTCAATTACAGTGCTTGCATTTTTTTTTTTATTAAAGTGAAACTAATTATGTTAATGTTTGAACATTTGGGTGGGAAACCTAACAAGAATTTTATAGTGTAAGAAGGTGGTTCAGTTTCATTTTTTTTTTTTTAAATTACATCTACTGAGGTAACATTGGTTAACATCAACAAAAATGTTGAATGAAAATGTATTACTGAATATTATTTCCACTTGAACAGCAATGTTGCTCTGGCAATTAAAAGCAGAATTAAAGTTTCCTGACTCCAAGGACCCAATATCCTAAAAGAGGGACTTCTGGATGAAGAGCTCTCTTTAATATGATCTTAAGGAGAAGCAAGGCAAAATTACTCTATCTTCTCTGACTCAAACAAAAAAGGAGAAAATGAATGTGATTAGCAGTGAAAAAACATCATCAGATTTAAGGTCTGCATCTGTAAAATGACTATATGTAATTTTATCTGATAACCATAATTATGACTGTTATGAAGATCAATTAAGATGATGTACTTTAAACTACTTAATGGGCCATGAAGCAACTAATCAGGGTTTCTTAGCCTTAGCACTGTTAATATTTTAGGCTGGATACTCTTGACTATGGGAGGCTGTCTGATACACTGTATGATGTTTAGGAGCACCCCAGCTTCTGCTTACATAGGTCAGTAGCACCTGCCGGTTGTGACAACCAAAAATATTTCCAAATGTCCCCTGTGGGGAAAATTAACCCTGGTTGATTACTTTCTCCTCTTTCTCTCCCTCATTATCTTTTACTGTATTGACTATATCACCGCCCACTGTGTGTGTGTGCGCGCATGTGTTTTCTCCTTAATGCTTACCCATAAAACCTGGATTAAGATCATATTACCATTTGCCTAAATTTTCCTGATTCCCTCAAACATTTAAGATAATTACAGCTCAGCAGTATGTATGTTTAAATGTTGCCACTTGTTTAGTCAGAATACTACTCCCTTAAACATAGTACCTTTCGGTGTGAAGGTAAAATGATTTCAAGTACTTTGTTAATTTGGAAAGTAGCCCATGACTCAATAAATAAAATTATTATGTGAGAAAAAGGTTAACTCTATTCTCTGAATAGCAATAGTGATAATGTTATAAACTACTCTGATAACTAGAATAAAAATTACTCTAACATAGAATAGTTTTGTATAGACAAAATGGCCCCTAGGAATTGTATGATTTACATTTTATATATATTTATAATTTATATAGATTTTATCTGTATCCTGGTTCCTAGCCATTGGACCTCAATAATAGTTTGTTCATTAAACAGGCACATATTTATTAAACACTATGTATGAGGCATGGAGCCAGATATTGCTGATAAAATCACCAATAAATGACAAAGACACTGCCTCTACCCTCACAGTTTTCACTTTTCTAAAGAAAACAACTACTAGGTATTCAACTATAGTCTAACGGTATGCTAAAAGCACAATCACAGGCAAAGTACAGAGTGATGGAGAAGTCACCGGAATCATATCCATGAATATGTATGGAAAAATTTGTGTATTTTCTTATCAAATTTGGGGGAAGAGGTAAAGGAAAACCTAAAGCAGAGGGATAAAGAATTCTGATAACATATATTAACCAATAATGAAGATCATGTATGCTATTTAAGTTTCTATCAAAAATGATTTAGATTCATCTATGATATCATCACTAAGAAATAAAGCAATTTACCAATATGAGACACTGAAGTTCCATGTGACAGGTATAAAAATATGTAATTTGAGAGAAGATTCTCCTGATAATATACAAATGAGAATTGACCATGGTTCTTTGGCAAGATACCATGCAAAACAGCAAATTTTATTTAGTTTTGTTTCTGTTTTCTAAGTTAAGGCAAAATGGTATTTAACAACTTTCTTCTCAACTTCATATTTCACTTGCTACCAACAGAAAGAGGCTGGGACAGAACACCTAGAAGAAGTCCCAAGAGTAGTAAATAAAAAAGAAAAGGAGACAGGACAACAAATATTTTAAAATAGTTGTTTTTTCTTTCTGTTGGATTAAAAAATGGTCTGGGTTCAGTTCAGCTGCTCACTTAAAAGGTAAGAGGAAGAACCGGTAGAATTTTGGGGTGGCATTCTCCGTCCTGTGAAAAAATTTGCTCTGCCTATTTTATCCCCATTTTGAGAGATCTGAGGTACCCTGTCAAACCTGCTTCAGTGTAGATAAATGCATTCACTTTTCAATTTGCCTCCCTAATTACTACATGCCAGGTATCTATTTTCATGTCCTATAAAAAATTGGAGCAAGAAGCATTTTGTAAGTACCAGGGATCATTATTCCGATACCACAGTTATTAGACCACCTGAGGTGGTCTATGATACCTGATATGACGATCTCAGGGACATCCAGAATGTTGCCAAATGAAGCAGTTTTACGGTGGCCCCGTTTAGGCTTGGAAGAGGCTGCAAAAACACATATATACAGTATACATGCAAACAACCACAAATAGTAACACAAAAAACAATTAACTACAAAAACAGAATAATTTTCAAAATACTTATGTTAATAACACTTCATGCAGAATAGCATGCAAAACTATCTAACTTTTCATCCATGCTTAGAAAAGGCATGATTAAGGAGCAAACAACTACCAATACAAGATGCTTCACATACTAGCTTTAATTAGCAAGGAAAAAAAAAAAAAAAGGACAGAGACAAACAAAGCTGCAGGATAATGAGGAAGCTAAATTCAAACATGTTCACAGAAACAATCTACCTAAGTGAAACCAATGATATGCGATAGGGGGCTAGGATGAAAGTGGGAAGGAAGAAAGGAGTTAAAAGAAATAAGCTGCCATATCTGTTTTAATTACACAAACACAGGAATATATGTTCAAGTTAGGTGTTTCTTGAAGTGTGCTGTAAAGTAAAATTCAGTGATTAAATGATAAATAATGAATCAAAGTATGAAATGTGTATGCTTTTATAATTATAAATATTTACATATACTTCATATGTAACAATAAACTGAGTATTTATTGTACTTTCCAAAGTTTAGGGTACAGTCCCACTAAACATGAATAGTGTAGAAAGGCTGGAGAATATAAACCTTTCAAAGTTAGACAATTCACTAAAAAACCTGAATTGTGTAAAATTCAATGTGTGTTCAATAGCATCTGTTCTATGTTTAGGCAGAAAAAGGACAGGGTAATTTAAATGTGTGTGGTTATCTTTAACCTAGTGAAACATCACTTTTGTAAAGAATAATTGTAAACTAGTACCTGACTAGAAAATTGACACTAGCAGATATAATAATATTATTATTACACTACTTCCTGTTTTAGGGTAGCACTTACTATTTGGCAGGTCTACCCTGAATGAGATCCTTGAAGTGAAAAAGTTCCCCAAAGTGTGAAGGTATGTCCCTGTGGACACTGTTCATCTGACACTACACTGAGACTCCCTCCCTCCACAGAAACACTTGTGACTCACAGAGACCAGGAAGGCTTGTCAGTAGCTGGTGACCTCCATTCAACTTGATCGTTTCTGAAGACCCATCTGCGTGGCAGAGACTGCTAGCACCCTGCCAATCTCTATTTTTCCCTTCACTCTTAACAACAAAGCCCTAACTTTACTCAAGATGGCAATGTTCCCAGATAAAAGATCGGAGATCTTTCTGTTCCTTGGAGCCACGTGTAGCCATCTGACCATATTACTATGGCTAATGTAAAGTTGTTCTGGGAAACTTTTAGAAAAGCTCCTTGAAAGAGCTTGGGCATGTGCCCTCATGGCCTTCCCCTAATTCTTCCTTCCTGCTCTCTGGACTGTGGATGTGATGACTAACATTATAACATCCATTTGGAGTACAAAGTAACCTTGAGAACGGAAGCCACTCACAGGGATTGTGGCACAGAGGGATGAAGAAGCCCAGTTGCCTAATGATGATGGAGCCTACCTCCAGATTTCTCTATGCGTGAAAAATACAGTTTATGTGTTAAAGACACTTATTTTGGATATTTTGTTATATCTACCCGATTCTAACGCTGATTAAATCAGTGATCATGATTAGCTGAAGATAAGTATAGTATGGTGGTCCTCTGGACAACTTCTTTCTGAAAAAGAGCTCCACACAAAATGAGAATATTCTATTTAGGAAAAAATCAAATGAATGACAAAAAAGACCTAAAAAAAAATCTGGTTAGCTAAGTTAAAAAATACATATGCTAATACACATGGAAATACACATGTATACACATATATAGTTAAAAGACTAGAGATAAATACACAAAAATGTTGTGTTTATCTCTGGATGGGACAACTATGGAGGACTTTTTTTCATTTGTTTACATTTCCACGTTTTTCACAACAGAAATGTATTTACTTTTATAATCAGCTCCCCTTTACCCCGCGAAAATCGGAAAGTGAGCTAATTAAACCAGTATTACTAAAATGAAACCTGGTTATTAGAAAGAAGGTTAGAAGTTCACTCCGGTAACAAGACATACAATGGTTTTTGTGCTGACTTGTCCTTACAACAATTAATCATTTTAAAAACTGACAAAATTAAATTTAAATATTAGCTTTTTCTAGAGAGAATAAAATTATCTTTAATTTTATAGTTAAAAGAATTAACCACAACCAGCTTAGCTACTTTTTCCAGCGGCAGGAGGAGGAGCACACAGTAAGGCCAAATCATATGTGGATCTGAAGTATATTTTTCTGCTAATCTCAAAACAAAATATTTGCTCTTTGCTACTGAGTTCAGCACAAAATTCTAGTAGAATCACTTAAAAATTTCCTTCTGGTTTTGGCAAAATTTCAATTTCTCACTTAGGCTTTAAGCTCAGGTTTGAGCTAAAAAAATTATATTTGTTAAATATGTAATTAGTAAAGTATATTTTATGACCCAAATACTTTTACAAGTAATATCTTCCTTATTTGGAATTTCAGAGAAATGTATAAATTAGTTCTAGAAGCTTGGAAGGTATATTGTAAGCCCATTTCCTGCTTTAAAAAACTTTAAGACACAAAAAACACCCGATATTCCTACTTCAGAAACAACTGAATCTATCATTTACACTCTTCTTTAGACTTTTATTTCCTTTTTACCTGTGGTTGCAGCAATCCTGGCTTCTATTTCAGACATGTCAGCACTCATCCTCTTGCCCTCGGAGGTTGGGGGCAAGCTCTCTATGCTGCTCCCACGGGAAGCTCCCATACTTAAACGTCCAGATTCACTCTGTTAAAATTACAGGTCAATTTGAATTACTGAAACTCTTTAGATTTAAAATCCTGGGCAGCCTAGAATGAGGAAGATACCAACCAGTACTGTTATGGATTCTATTCGGTTCTGAAAGAAAAGGGAAGTTTTCAGGAACAGCGAACAACAGGGCTGAGTAAGAGCAAGCTGTGATACTGGGCTTTAGAATAGGGCAGTCACTGGAGTTTACAGTTAAATGCTCCAATTATCAGTTAACCTAAAGCCTCAGGCAACATGAATAAAATCACACCTTAAAAACATTTTAAACCAGTAACAGAAAATATAATAATATATCTGAACAACATGAAATTTAGGACAATTTAGGACGATTCGTTTTAACTGGATGTTACAGCTAAAAGATAGCTATTTTACATTATTAACCATCAACCATTAAAGTCAGGGATTACCATAGGGAAGGAGTTGAACAGTTGGCAAAGGTGGTAATCATAAGAAGGAAAAACAATTTGTGGGTAATAAATGGTAGGAGAATATCATTACATATCTCCACGCTTAAGCTTATCTATCTGTTTTAGGAAGAAGATTCAAGATTTGTATAATGGAAGATAGCAAATAATTTCAGTTATGACAACTGGTAAGGTTACCATATGAGTTTACTTTGAGTAACAAAACAAACCTGTTGCTTTGCCTGATTTTTCAGCAATTTTGATTCTAAGCGTTTAATAGTGTCGTTTGTGGAAGGAACTTGCTCCATATTAGTGTCACTTTTATTACTTGTATTTGTAGAAGCGATGTCCATGAATGACCCTACGAAAGCAGAAACATTTATGAGTACAGGTTGGAAATAATACAGATGCTTCAATCAATAATATGTAACAAATTCTTTTCTAAATTAGCAAGACATGAATAGAAATAAGACTTTTCAAGCTAATGGACAAAGATGACTTGAAGGTTCTTAGCCTGAGCTAGGAGAGCAAAGTGGTTATTAATCAAGATGGGGAAGACCACAGGAAGAGTGAGTCTGAAGGGAGTACCAGGAGTTTAGTTTAAAAAATAAGTTTAAGTTCCTGTTAGATATAAAGTAAGTAGCTGGAGATGCAGATGGAGTTCAGGTCTGAAATGGAGCAAAACATCAACAAATAATATATAGAGCTATGAGATTAGAAGAGATTATCAAGTAAAGCAGTGTAGTTAGATCAGCGAAGAGGCCAAATGACTGAGCTCTGGTCACTCTAACACCTATAGGCTGGGAAAATGAGAAATAACTAGCCAAGGAAACCATCAGAACAGTGGCCACAGATACAAAACCTAGGCGATTATAGTATCCTGGAGACCAACTAAAGAAAGTGCTTTAATAAACTGTCAAATGTCACTGACAATCAAAAAAGATGAGTACTGATAATCACCTACTTAGATTTAGTAATGTAAAGATAACTGGTAACCTTGACAAGAGTAATTCTGGAGTAGTGATATAACAAAGGCCTGAATGGAGTGGGCACAAGAGAGAATGGGAAGAAAAAAGCTAGAGAATGCAAATACAAACTATAATGCTCTGGGAATGATCCCAACAGAAAGGCTAAAATGGATGACGCAAGAGCTAGTGGGAAGAATTGCTGGGGAGAGTAGATGGGATTTAACACACAAATAGATAGGCTTGCCTTTAGCTAGATGCAAGGACAGTTCAGCCACAAGTAACAAAAGAGAATGTAGAGTAGTTGGGCATAGACAATGATACAAGTAAATGGGCAGATGTAGTGAAGGAGCTTATGGAAGCTATCTTCTGATTACTTTTTATTTTTTTTCAGAGAAACAGTAAACAAGGTCGGCTGAAAGTGAAGATTGGGGAGGTATTCCAAGTTTGAGAAGAGAGGCTAAAGTATAAAGTTAAGTCATTTGGAAGAGGCGAGATGGACTAAAACATGTCTAGCAGCACTAAATAGGCATTTGAGGATAGTAAACATGTGCCACCTCTAGGCACATTCAGTTACACTAATGTAGGCAAGGAGTAAACTGAGTGTCAAATTTAATCAGGCTTCTGGTTTAGCCAAGCAAGTTTGTGACAAGGACTAGAAGGCTGAGGACTGTTCCCAATGGAATTATAATAACTGCCTGGAATTAAGAGAGAGGAAGTACCTAGGTCAGTGAAAAGGTAAAAGGATAAAGGACTAAAGGTCATAGTATAAAAATGAGGAGAGGGTTGAAGGTAGTAAGTAACAGAAGCAAAATATGAAATTTTAGTTCCCTTTAAAATTCAGAGTAACTCAATGTACGATATCCAATCTTTTACATGTAACTTTGCAAGAATTCCAAGACTTGGAAGCAGGTTTCAATAACTCTTGAATTTGGGTAGCTTCATGAAGAATGATGCACCTGGAAACTCAAACTGCAGTCAATCGTATGAAATGAAATTAAAATGCAAATGGGGACATTGTTTATTGCTCCTTGATTATAATTTCATGGGAGAGACACTAAGAAATTAGGTTATTACTCTTCCAATCTACTTACCTGTACTGGTAGCAGAGTTGCTCTGTCCTTCATCTGAATACTGACAAGGATATTGTAATGGCTCATCTGCTCCTGGAAAGTACTATATATAATAAAAGTAAATCCAATTTAAAATTTCTTCGACATAAGCTAAAATCTGTAAAAATTAACTTGGCAAGTACATCCGAATTATTTCACTGTCATAGGGTCTAAATGTAGTATACCCTATGGCATATACTGAATTTGTAGATAACTAAGTTTTTGATTTTAAAAAGATGACAGTAATGTGCTACTTTGATTTTTAAGTGTGATTAATGTCATGTATTACCTAAGTATTTTACACAGAGCCTACAGTCTTGAAGAAAACAGCAAATGTTTCTCTAAAGGAACATATGAAATAGCATCACTCCTCATAATTATAAGAAATATATTTATGTTCTCATAGTAGTGATGTAAACTACCAAACTGTTGAAAAGGTTGTTAGCCTGACAACTAAGACTGGTATGCCATAGAATAATTGTCAAAAATATTTAATATTTTAAACATAAAAGATAAATTATGGATATTACTCTGTGAACTAGAAATATATTAGATATAATTGCTGGACAAATATAAGAATTTAGGGAAAAAATATATATTTTTTAAATTAAAGCACATATTGAGCACAATTAAAATTTGAACAATTCATACACCCCCATGTTTTAAGATATCTAAGTTGTTTTCTTATGAAGAAATCTTTATGGCCTGGGATTCTATATACAGCTGGTACCCAAATATGATGGTAAACTTTAATCAGATTAGGTCAAGCTGATTTATCTAAATTATTTTCAATAGAATGAACAAACTAAATCCTTGGCCATTTAGGAAATTGAAAGAGCAAATTGTTCTGAGATTCAGGTACTTTCACAAATAATTAACTTTTTAAAGTTAAGGTACTACTTGACAGGTTTTGGTAGTGCACTGAAAAACAGAGGCCTAAAATTATTCAAATAATTCTAAAAGTGTGTTTGATATATAGACTTGGAAATCTGGATAATCCTTTAAAAGGGTTGTTTGTTCTAAATTTAAAAATCCTATAAATCCTAGAAGAGAGTTTAACTTTTTAATGCCAAATGAAAAGCGGAAAATATGTAATGAAAAACCAAAAGGTATAAATCATTTAAATAAATGTGTCTGGGAGTGCAACCTCTCTATTACCCTACATAAATGACTGCTTAATGAAGAGCTGTACTAAAGAAAATTTAAAATTTAGTTTAGCAAGTATAAGAATCATATAATTCCTAAGTCCTGTAAAGGCTTTAGTGATCACCTAATTCAGCTTCTCTCACATTACAGATGAGCAACAGGCAAGCTCAGAAACAAATACATTTATTTATCCATGAAATTAAGACTGAAAAAAAAAGCAAGTCCGAAAACCTAGTCTAGCCACTTTTCCATAATTAAGAACTGGCCTTTTTTTTTTTTTTTTCAAAATGATATGTCTTCTTCTGATTATATGAGTAATAAATGCCCATTCTAACTTGGAAAATACAGAAAAGTACAAAGCAGAAAATAACGATAATATCCCTTTACTTTAAAACTCCATTTAAACTTAGTATACATCGTATTTCCCTAAACCCAAAGCCCCTCAAAAAAAGGATTATACCCGCATCAAGTGAGTCATTATTTTCACGATTTCCTCCATTGAAGGGCGTTGAGAAGGATCTTTAGACCAACATCGCGTCATCAGACTCTCAATGGGCTTAGGTAAATTTTTGATCAGTGGTGGTCGAGTACCTATAATTAAAAATTAGAGAGGGGAGAAAATGTATTTACTCAAAGAATGCTGTAAGCTTTTTATATGTATTTCTAAGCAGTATTTTATACACCTTATAACTTAAGTGATAAAAGTACAAAAAAATTTGTTGTTCTTTAGGTGTTAACATGAAGCTACACCTTTTGAAAAGTTAAATTAAAAATTTTAAGTACAGTATGGTAAGACTGAAAATTAAAAATATTTCATTTGTTATAAACATTCTTTTAAAAAATAATGCCTTAATGTTTTGTTATTAAGGAAAAAAAACTGAGGCAATTCTATTTGAACTAGATTTTCAGATTAATTGCAAAAACTTCCTTAATCAGTAGAGCCAACAGAACCCCTCAGCCTGGTGCATGGGCTAGGACCACTTCCAGCCTTGCCCTGCCTGACTCTGGGGTTGTGGTAGCAAAATGTGGTAGGAAAGTATTTTGGTAACAAAGAGTTGTATGTTAATGTTAAGGATAAATGGTCTTCCTTAGGGGAGAAACACTTTTCCAAAGAGGAAATACGCAAAATATATTAAAGAAAAATGTCTTTTCACAAACCATTATGAACAGCCCACATGATACGGAAAGCTGGGCCACCAATCTCATCAAAGGGTTTCCGACGTGTTATTACTTCCCAAAGGATAATACCCCAGCTGAAGACATCACATTTTTCACTGTAATTGCTACCTAGAAAAAAAGGTAGTATAATTTCAAGATATTTTTTCCACATGACTTACAGAAACAACTATTTTCATAAATTTTAAGAATGAACATCATGCACTCAAACGTGTAGAGCTGAGAAATAACTTTCTGAAGTTCCTTAAATCTTGGCAACAGATACATTTTAAAAAATGAAGTAATAATAATGAACTAGAAAATCTACTTTAGAAAGTTGGTCCTTTTCTACTTTTTTTATCAAGAGTCACAGGCCTTATCTTTTATTTATTTTGACTTATACTTTCTCTGAGATGATGAAGCATTTGTACATTCCCTTCTATAATGTTTTAATCTTAAATTTTCTTCCCCCATTCTCTTGATGGAAAGAATTATTATCAAAGCTGAAGAAACTTCTAATTTAGTGTTAAGATTTTCTTTTCAACATCTGGTGAGATAAAGTTCTTAATTTGCAAACTTAAAAAATAAATTGTAAACAGTGAAAGTTATGGATAACAAATTTATAGTAAACAGATTATGCAGTAAAATTTGTAGGATTTATAAATTGGTGGTGAATAATCACAATAGCCACCCCTAAAACCTCAAGCAACCCACTATAAAGACAATTACATAAGTACTTAATATATATACTACACATGTACTTAGCAGTGAACTGTAAGCATTAAATTACAATGTCATTACAATCTAATTTGGGCTATAGGTATTGATATCTTTCAGAAACAAAAAAAATCTACATAGCCTAACAGTCTGAGCTTTGTTACTCTATACTATTAATAATAACTGATTTCTGGGTTCCTTTGTATAAACAAATCTTTTTGCTCTTTATTCTACAGGAATACTATTATTTAAACTCATAGAAAGGTGTATTAAACAATACCAATTATATGTATTCTGTATATAAGCCTGAAAATAGGAAGGCATTATTTAATTTAACCCTTGCTTGTCCACTAATTTTTAAATAGAATTTTATGGCAAAACTGGTCCACTCAAGTGACCAGTTGCATAGCAAATTTTCCTCTTGGATGGCTAAAAGCAAACAAAAAATTTCAAATTCATAAAAAACAAAAACAAAAAAAACCCTTTAATCAGAATCTGATTATTGAACATATTGAATTTTACAGGCATTCATACATCCTAACATACAAATCAAACATCTTCAGTTCAACTTTTCTCACTTAAAAGACAATTTGATGTTTTTATATAGAAACCCTAGCATGAAATTTATGGATCACTCTTATAGAACTTGTGTGAGATGTGAACATGTAAAAAGAAAGTAAACATAAGCTTATCTTTTACTTGTTCTTAGTACCATATTTTTGCCTACTTTCATTCTCATTAAAGCATGCTCATTTAAACTTTAGACTATCAATTTTTAGTTGCCAGGAAACAAACACAAAAACATAGTTGATTCCTGTTATTCCTGATATTTAGTTCTATAGTTGCTGTGAACATTGAATCAATGAACACTGAATCATTTGCTCCTAGAAGAAACAAAGGGTTAGTTTCCTGCAAGCCTCTTCATTTTTGCCAACTGATGTGTTTCTGTTTAAAACACTTTATTTTATATTGTTGATTCGTTAATTGAACTCATGGCCATTCGTTAATATTGAACTTATGCCTGAATGAAGATTAGTATTTTCTTGGAAGATACATCACAGCCTTCTTATACTTAGAAACACTAGAAAGCACTTCAATTCTTCTCTTGGTGGCCATTGTAAACAGTGAAATCACCAATAAAAAACAAAAAGTGAAAAATAATGTGGCTTTGAATAGATGACAAAAAAACAACACAGTTTGAGAGCTAAAATGAGGAAGAGCATTACTTTGTTCGACCTCAGCTGAGAACGTGCGTTGGACGACTCAAAATTTTTCCCTGCTCTATGTGTGTCTGTAAACAACCATGAACATTGGTTTTAAGTTTACAAATAGGTGATTTTGTAATTATAGAATCTGAGACTGAGGATCAACTGTACATATCCTTAAACATGCATAGAAGGTGCTAGACCACTTAAATCTTGCTATGATTTAAGATCTAAGGTTATATTTAGTAATAACTCCTTAGACTTCAGTTTATACCTAGCAATTATGCACTATGTAGAAATAAAACCATGAAAACAGGATGAAGTCATAAACACACATTGGATTGTATAGAGTAATAAGGCAGATTATCAATCATATCATGTTTCTGTCATTTTACCTTCAAAAACTTCAGGTGCCATCCAAGCAGCACTCCCCTTATTATTGGTCATGTGTGTCTGAATGTCACAGGCTGTACCAAAATCACAGATTTTTAAAACTGTACCCCCTGCGACCAGCAGCAAGCTGTTAAAAAAAGAATCAAAGAGTATAAGATTAATATTTGAGTCTACAATAAAAAAAGAGACATTTGTGGAAACAGAAAGGGTTAAGCAAAATGTCACCATTCAATTTCTGTGATATGTTATCTGGTCATTATAACAGCTTAATAGTTCAGAGGAATATTAACTATTCTTCAAAATAGTAATAGCAAAAATCAATTGACCTTAACCTATTTCTCTGAGGAAGTCTGCTAGACTCACATTTTGATGCCTCTGCCTCTATCTCCATAATTTTTCCTACTATAGTTCTCTTTGGGCCAAATTAAAACATGGGGTTTAAAAAACTTCTAGTAAGTCAACATTATAACGTCCTGAAATGTGAGTAGATGAATATGAATACCTTCACAAATCACTTGCTCCTAAACTTAATCTACCTCTTCCAGTGTTTTTCAAGCTGCAGTAGAAACCCAGTCATAAAACCTAAATCATAAAAACCTAGATCATAAATCTGGAAAACTAGATCACAAAACTATAAGAGCATTCGGTAGACTATAAGAGCACCTTAAAAAATGTAAACTATCAAAATGCATTATAAATAGTAAGATTAAATATTGTTTCATGAAAGTTCTGTTTCAGTTCTATACACATTAATATGAACACACATTATAGACTGTGATTTCATATTCTGGATCATCATCTAAAAGTTTTTATATTAACATTCATATTAACCTTATGGTGAACAGAAATGAGAGTCTTTAGTTTAGCTTAATGTAGAAGACTGGTTAGCTGTTCACTAAGCCCATTTCTTCTCCCTCCTGGGCATATAAGATAACATTTCCAAGCCTTCTGAGTAGTTAGATGTGGCTATATGACCACTCTAGCCAATGGAATATGGTCGGAAGCAATGTACTCACTTCCAGGCCTGGCCTATAAGTCCTTTTCCTTTCCCCATATGCTACCAAATGCAGAGAATTATGAACTATAAGGAGCCTGGGATTCTGAACCACCATGTGAAAAACTGCCAACCAGTCAGGTACATTCACCTTGGAGTTCATGAGTGAAACAAAAAACCCCAGTACTTTCTTAAGACATTAAATTTCAGAGCTTATCTATCACGACAGTGTTACTCTAACCAATATAAGAAAATAGTATCAAAGTGGGTGGTGCTATAACAAAAATCTAATATATTTGGTATTGGCTTAGTAGTAGGCAGCATGAAAAATGAAATTAGAGGCTGGAAACTCACTGATTGTCCTGTTTCTTTTCTGTCATGTGTGTCTGTGTGTGCGTTGGGAGGGGGAGGAAGAGGGTGACAGATAACTTATCTTTTTAATTCATTTGTCTAGAGACTGAGAGGAGCCACATCCAGACCAGTTGGAGAGGACTACACATCATCCAGAGATCCTGGACCATGAGCTGGATGGTTATTGGAAGAGCCTTTGGGGTGTTTAATTGGCAAAGGCAGTGAGTAGTTCTACCTGTGTTAAGAGAATATAAGATCTTGGGTGACCAAAAGGTAGATATGGTTGGGACTGGATAGCTGCTTACCAAACCCATCCCTCCTTCTTCTAGAGAATAAGACATTTCCCAATCTCTCTTACAGGTAGGTGTGGCTAAGACTGAGTTGTGGCCACTGGTATGTGGGTAGGAGACCCATGGCTCACTTCTAGTCCTGGCTCAAAAAACCTCCTGTACATGGTTCTCCATTCTCTTTCTTTTATCTCCTGGTCCCCAAAGTACAAGATGGAGGGAGCCTAAATAGGTCCTTAAATAACCACATAGAAAGTCATCTGTTTTGAATTTCGCATGACTAAGAAATAAATTTTTATGGTGATAAATCTTGTACTGTACTAGAGTTAAAACAACTAATGGGCCAAGGTACTAAGATTCCCTTAGTAACTCATAGTCTTGGATTTTTCATATACCAATGTAACTTGCTACTCTTATAGGAAATAAAATATATGAAGCATTCTGAAATTATAAAAAGGACTGTGGAAGTAAAGGATATTTTTTATAAGCTTATTATTAAACTTAATTATACATTTAAAAATGTTTACCTAAAAGGATTATAGGCACATAAGTTATTCTGCAAACTGGTAGAAATCATTATTTTGAATTCCCTCCGGCAATCTCCCCTTACATGCAAAAAAGATATTGTTTTGTATAGGCAATGTTTAATGTATGTTTACTAATTTTGTTTCGCCATTTTTTCTTGAATCTTATATTTGCGTTACGTAATCATTTTATTTTTCCCAAAATACTTTTAATGAAGGTCTACTATAGAGAATTCTCTCAGGTTTTGTTTTAAAATGTCTGTAATTTGTAGCCCCCTCAAAAATAATTTAGGGTAGACACACAATTCTTGGTAGTTAGCTATTTTTCTTCAGCTCTTTGAAGTTATGATTCTAGTCTTCTAGCTTCCATTGTTGGTGCTGGAAAGTATACTTCAGTCTAACTATGAAACCCGTTTAAGAGCTTTTCTGTTTAGCCGATTTAAAAACCTCTCCTGTTTTTGTTCTTCTGTAGCCTCATTATGGTGTGTCACAGGGTAGGTTTCTTTTCATTTATCCTAGTAAGAATTCACATCTTTTATCTAGAAAATTCTTGGCCAATGTCTCTTGAATTGAAAAGTTTCTCCCTATTCTATTTACTTCTACTGCAGTTTTAATTATGTTGTCTTTCCTTTCCTTTTGTAGATGTTCCTTAACATATCATTTTTCTCATTTATTTGTGTGCACTGCATTCTGGGTAGTTGCAGATATATCTTACAGCTCACTAATTCTCTTGTCACCTATTTCATATCTGCTATTTAAAAATTTTAATTATTTCTAAATGTTTTATTTAGTTCTTTTAGTCATTCTGATAGTTTTCATTCTTTGCACATTTTAATTTATTTCTGTAAAAAATTTAAGCATATATATCTTATACTCCATTATCTGGTAATTCCAAATATTTGGAGTCTCAAAATTGAGGGCTTAATTCTGCTTTGCGTTATTTCTGCTGATTTTCACTCATGGTACCTTGCATCTTATGAGTGTGATATTTTTTACTGTAGCTTCATATTTGATTATTCTTAATCTGGAATAATTCTAAAGGCATGGATTGAAAGCATATAACTTTCAAATGGAGTTTCAATCATTCTTAGTGCCCTCAAACACTACCAATCTCAAAGCACTTTTAACCTGTCTTGTTGGAGTTTTCCTGATTGTGTAAGTAAGGCAAATTTAAATTCGTAATAGCATGAAGGGACCCTCGGTTAAGAAATACAAGTTTATGTAGTCATAAAAGTGATTTTTTTCCCCTCTAGCTCGCTTTTCTTTGAGCTGTGCCCTCCAAAGATACCACTCTTAAGCAGAAGTCTCATCTCTGGTACCTCATCTAGTGTGGAACAAAGAATATGAGCCATTTAAACCTGGGGCTCTTCATTCTATATCCTGGCAGAGGCTACAGTAAAGCCCTTGGCTTCCATGCTTGCTTCCTAAATTTAGGGTTCAATTCTCATAATTTTTTGCCCTGAAGTTTTCCTTTATTTTTTTGTAAGATCACCTAATATGCAAAAGGATATCTGTTGTAATATGCAATATTGGTTTTTCAGTTTATCTGTTTTGCCATTTTATTGGAGTGTCAACATCCTTATCACGTGAGCATAAGAATCCAAACCACGTTTCTACACAATCCCTTTGAACACACAGAGGATGTTAGAACTTAAATGTATACATATCATGGCTTAAATATATGTGTTTCTCAAACTAGGGTATAAAACCTTGCCAGTATAGCAGTGTATGCTAAAATAAGTGGCAAGGAGCCTGAATAATAAAAGAGCCCCATGTTAAGGCTAGCACATCTCCCTGGACCATCACTTTTACTCAGTTGTAACTGCTTTTACCATCCTAACATTCACTTTAAAAGAAATTGCATAATATATAAAACTGAATGAAAAATTTGTACGTAACTTTCCTTAAGAAGGCTTTTTTTGGCTTTACCCTTACTCTCAGACCTACTGAAGTTATATTATATCATAACTTTGTTCTGAGAGGGTGGGAAAGTTTGAGAAGCACCGATTTAGGGCGTTAAAAACTTTACAGACTCTCAAAATGTCAAATAATTCAGTAGCAATTGTATTTTTTAAAAACAGCTCTATAAATCAAGTCTTCTAAGTCTAAGAGTGCTCATAAGGCCAAGAATAGTTTCTATTTTAAGCATCCACTTGACTTAAGAGGTAATAAAAAATATTATTTATCCATCAAAAATAAAGATATAAATATCTATCTATAGATAGATATGAAAAGTTGTCTATGTAAGGAAAAAAACATTATGTATGGTATAACCCACGCATAATTAAAAACAAAACATTGGTTACCTTTGGGGAGTGAAAATGGGAGGCAGGAAAGACTTTATATTTTTTATACTATCATGAACATGTATTATTTTAAAAATAACAATTTAAAGAAAATAAAATGAGCCAATATAGAAGAAAAAATTGTCTTTATTTTAAATGTCTTTATTTTGAAGATACTTTTAAAATGTTCAAATCCGAAATCATTTTTATATTTAGAACATGTATATGAGGGAGGAATGTAACTCTATTATGGTTAAAAATGACCTAATAAAAGATTTCCAGGAAATTTTCTGCAATTAAGATTCTGACTTTCCTAGGTATGATAAAACTCAAGTATTATCACCAAGTACCATACTCTTACTTAGCCTTTCCTCTCTATGACAAACAGAAATAAAGATGGGCAATATAATTTGCATCATCACACTGTAGTAATACTTAACAGTAGTACACGGGAATTCATTATACGTACAAATTTTATAAATTCTTTGTATATAATTTTGTGCTAAAACTCTAAGTGGAGAGATTATTCAGAAAATTAGTTTTCTTTTAGTCCAACATGACCAAGATAAGCCAGATAACGACTCACATCTCCATAATGCCACAATCATTTCAATAATAATTTAAGTAGAAAGAACACTAAATATAATTTACTTTTTTAATGACTTCAACAATTCCATCCTCCCCCACCCCCGCCATTTCACTGTTCTTGTTGAAATCCTTACTACTCTTTCTCAAATTAAGAACATTTTAACTGGTTTCCATGTTTCATCCTGGTACTCTCAAGATATCACAATAATTCTTCTGAATGACTTCATTACTATTACAATTAGTATTCCTTAATTCATAAGACTAATAGTTCACCAGCCCTGAACATGACATTCAAAGCTCACTGCAATTAGAAACTAAATTATCTTTGTAGGCCTAATTTCACTGAATTAGGATCAAAAACATATTTTTATTTCTGAAGTACATGTAAATGAACTTGCAAAAGATGAATAAGAACACAAGCACAATTTGATACTATATAAAACACCAAATTATCAGATGCCTTCTTTATGTTATTTTGAGGAACACTTTCTGACCATAGGATCTATGTTTTCCAGTGATAAGATTTAGCATGTTTGCTTGTATATACAAATGTACATGAAACATAGTCATTTCAAAGAATTTTCACTTCCCCGGTAGATTCTGAAAAAAACAATTCTATTTCTAAAGCCCAATTTGTATTCTGGGTACCCCAAAGATGATTTATAACACAACAGAAACAAATGACCTAGATCAGACTTCTTATAAATATGTTAATAGTATTTATTACCAAAAGGAGAATTCCTATTTACACATGATTTTCAGTAGGACATATCTGGTTTGCCTAAACAGACTGGTTAAGTAAAATTTAGATCCTAAAATTTATGGATTTATGCAACACGGTTAGAGGGAGAATGGAGTCTTTTAAGCTATGTAATTATAAAACATAAAAGATGTTAGAAAACTGAAATGATTTTCTTTGTGGGGTATTTTCCTTTATGTTATTTAATCAGTACTTAGTTATTCCAAAGCCAAAATATGCTGTAATACAGAAGATAAGGAACACTTTAGGGAGTTGCATCTGGCTGGTTCCTCCAGAAAAAGAATGCTTTGTCTGTGCCTAATGCTTGCCTGTATCCTTTGAATCATTAGTCAATTTGTTGCTTGATAAGAACTATGATTTTCAAGATTTTGCTTTGATAATTCAACTGTGTGTTAATACAGGGGGAAGGAAGATTCAATCTCTGTAACCAGGAAAAAAATAAAAGACTAAGTGACTTCTTCACTAGTCAAGATCGGCAGCTAAGACAACAGCCTCAGGAGTCAAGTTAAAAAAACAAAAGTGTCATGAGGCTGGTGCTTAAATATTATTTGACCAGGGACTTGGGGAAAGAGAAATCAGTTTAAGCCTGGAGTAGAAATAAGGTATACTAGTGAGAACAGTGATTCCAAGAGTTGGAACCTATGTAGAGTATGTAAGATTAGACGTGAAGGTGACAAGTTATTCCCTAAAGGGACATTTTAATGCTTTAAAGCAGTATAGAGAGAATGGACTACCTGAGACTAATTTCCTAAGGAAAATCTCTTATCTGAGGACTAAGGTGGTTGCCAGTGATGCAGGTTGTCGGGGAGGACATGTGGGGACTTTTTTACTCTGTAACAGTTGAATAAAGAAAAAAAAATTAGAAAAGAGAAACGTGTCATATGTTTTCTTTGAGCTCATACACAATAAAAAAAATTTTTTTTGCCTTGTATAATATTATTTATTTAGGGAATTCTGAAGTTCTTTCAAAGTTCCAGGGTCTTCAATATAAAGAAATCCAGAATATTTTCATAGTCTACCCAGATAACAGAAGTGCCCTTTTGCTTTCTTCTGAAAGGTAAATAATAACTACTCTGTACATTTTTGTAGAATGCCTACTATGTGGGGACATTGTGCTAGCTGTTAAGGATGAAGTATGGAACAAGATGAACTTGTCTCTGTTCTCATGGCATTATCTAGCCAACAATATAAACTACAGGCACAAAATAAGAGGCTAAAAATGTGAATCTAAGGTAGGAGTTATTAAACTTAAAAACTCAACTAAAATAAAAACCCACTAAAGAAAACATAAAATGCAAGCTTAGTTAAATGACTAAATGATGAAAGTGATTAAAAATAAACACTCCCGAGCCAGCCAAAAGAGAAGACAAAAGAGAAATACTCATGTTTAACAATTAGCTTGAATTAGGGATCTGGAGGAGGGTGGGAGAAGACAGACAGACACCAACCACATTATTAGAACTTACTTTGGTGGTTTCAGGTCCCTGTGAATTAGAGCTTTGGGTTGCATGCTGTGAAGATAAGCCACTCCTTGGGAACACTGTAAACACCAACTCATAGCGTGGGCAGCTGTATAATATGGCAATGGTTCAGCACCATGTAGCACTGCAAAAGAAAGGTACAAACTAAAAAGAACTTTATTGCATATAACAAAAGACACGGAATGAATGTAAGCACTATCAGAACACATGACTGGGTATTTTTTACACATGCTCCCATCAGTCCTTTGAATTTTTTTCTTAAAAAAAAAAAAAAAAAGGAAATATCTAATAATTTCAAATGGCTAACTAACATATAAGTACCTAAAATTTAATGTTATACATATATTCAAGTAAAATATACTTTACCACACTTGTTCTTGTTAATAGATGCAGTCTTTCACACAATTATAAGCAATATGATGGCACACCTCTAAAAGATACTTAGTACAGAACAAAATAACATGTATCAAGCTGTTTACCATTACGCTTTCTCTAACAGCTAAGAAAAGAAATAGTTCATCCAAATAAAAAGGTACCCATTAACAACGATGAACACATGGGCACTAAAGTTTATATAAAATAATGTTAATTTAAAAAATAAAATGCAGCTATTTTATATAAATGGTACAACAAAAGACAATACATTTACATATATGGTTGGTGTTTCTTAGAGTGAAATTGCTCTGCTCTGTAAAGGTAACCAGTTAATGACACACAGTGTTCTTTCATTGTTATAATTAAAGTGTTCTGTGAAGTGAGTTTTCACAATTTTATTTTTGAAAAGAAAGCAAAACAAAGTAGAATGAAATGGAAGTATGGTTAAAGAGTTCTAAAATTAGGAGGCTCAACACTAAGAGGCAAATGAAAAAATATTAAAGTAAGAAGATGTATTAAAATCTATTTAAAAAGCAAATTTTACTTTAAATACTTTTAACATTATGAAAAGTACCATCAATTTAAAAGAATGACTGATAGACTTCCAAATTTTACGTACTAATGTTATAACACCTTGTATTTTTATTTTTAATCTTTAGCAGATTTCTTTTTTTTTTTAATTATCTCCTTTTGGGACTCTGAAGGTAAATTGTGAGGACCATTAAGTAACTTAGAGTTTATATTAAAAGCTTTTCAATTGTTTTACTCTACTAGATAAAGACAGGTCTAATAACACTCACCATTATATAAAGAGCCCCCTTCAGCATATTCCATCACAAGACACACCTAAAGGAAACATATGCCAGAATAATTAACAAATGACAGCATCTTATGGGACTTGAAAAATAACTTAGTTCAACTGATTTCATAAATGCATTAAAAATCATACTTTTGGCCCCTACTACGTTAATGGCACTGAGGGTGGGGGGAGATGTCTACAATCTAAGACTTTGTCTTCTAGGGGACCCACTGTCTAAGAGTATAGATGTATGTGAAAACACAATATATCTTCGGGGACTTTCTCCAGAGTTAATGAGTAGGTGCTATCACAAAATAGCATAAGCCTCATAAGATGAAGTTACTGGATAAGAACACCTAGGACAACTCCTTCAAAATAATGTGTCCCTAACAGAGTAGAAACAAACACATAATGTACAATTTTTTCAGAAATAATATAACTTCAAAATAGCTTCATAAACTACACACCTACATACATCTGTCATGTCATTTCTTATAGACAGGAGACAATGCCAAAGTGACAAACTTACTGGATTCAAGCAGGCGCCATATAGTTTCACAATATTAGGATGGTTCACACGGGATAACTGTCGAAGCTGTAACAAATTAAGGTTTCTTTTAAAAAGTGCTAACTTTCGAGGAACTCATTTCACAGTAGCATTAAAATCTTAGGGTTGTATAAAACATTAATCACTTAAGAATCACTACTTATTATGTAGCAAGCACTGTGGTCAGAAGTGCCTGCTCAGAATGGCACAGAATCTCTACCCTAGAGCTCTCACAGTTTAGTTTGAGAATGGAGATGTAAACAACTAATTAAAGGAATATGCAAAGTGCCATAACAAGAGCTGTGAACAAGGCATGATAAGTACATATAAGAAATTAACTTTGCCATGAAATGTTAGGACACCATCCCAGAGATGGCACTGAGCTGAGTTACTGAAGCCAAAAGAAGCCAAGTCATGGTCATCGTCATCATCTTCATAGTTATAGTTGAATAGTCCACCTACTCTATGTTGGGTCCTGGGGAGCACTTTATAGATATTGTATAATTCTCACAACTCTGCAAGGTGGGTATTATCATTTCTATTTTAAAGATGAGGGGAACATTAAGATAAGGCTGAGGATTAAGTACCCTACAGCCAGAAAGTGGTACAGCCAGGTTTTGAGCTTTGTTTTATTTGACTTAAAATGTGCACTCTTTCTGTACACGTGTACTCTCTTCCCTACACTCCATCTCCCATCTCCACTCTCACCACTACTGCCTTAATAATTCTCCTAGCTAGTCTTCCTACTTCCAGTTTTAATCTTCCCTGATTCAATAATCCATACTAAGCTCAGTGAGGTATTCAGCTGTACTCATTTCTCTCGCTCTACCTCAAACTTCTATTAATGTATGACCCCCAAATGTTCTTTGCTCTCTTTCTTCTCTTCATACATTATACTGCTACATTATACTGCTGCTCATATGAAGTCCACCAAAGTAAACCATTTTACTTTATACAAGTAGAAGGCTGTATTTTTCTACAGCCAACATTTGTGAATTTTCATTCCTTGTAGAAGAATATCACTATTATATAAATTCATTTATTATATATGAATATATATCATATTTTATCTTGTTAAGATTCAGCACCGAGCTTCAAATATCAGATTATTCGAGCATTTATTCCAGCTCCTTCCCCAAATTCCACCACGTTGGCAGAGGTATTTTTCTGAAGGCATTAAATCAGAAAGATTGAAGAGAACTTAAAAGTTTTGGAAGTTGAAAAGCAAATGACTAGCAATAGCTGACGTGGCAGACCTAAAAGAAATGAGAAAAAGTGAGAAGCACCAAGATTCAGCTCACATAACCTCCAAAACACTGGGTACTGGTGGTTGTATTAGGTATCTATGCAAGTCGGCTAATAAAAGAGTGGAGAGATTGGCTGAAAATTAGACCCAAACATCCCCTTCCTTTCTGACCTGAAACAGCTTAGTGACTGACTTTTTATCATCCCAAAGATTAGCGAGCGGCTGATGCTTTAGAAAAGGTATAACAAAGAGTCTCTGGATTGGGGAACACCAACAGACCCAAGGGATAAACTCCGAAGTAGTTGCAGAAAACTTGGTGGGGGGAGGTGTAGGGGATTGAAGTTTTTCTGGTAAAAATATGTGGAGAATCATCTGACAATTTAAATTACTTGTATGTATAACCAGGATTTAAGAATTTTTTTCTCTAAGCTGTTATAATCTTCTTTCTCATTTCCTAGCATTTAACACTTATGCTTTCACCTACTTTTGTGAACTGCCAAAACAATGGTATTTGATCAATGACCTTATCTAGACCATAAACAAAAATTACGAATGAAGCAAGGCTGAGGCCAGACTCCTGGAGCATACTACTAGAGATTAACTTTCTTTGCAATGACATGAAATTATTCATCAGTATTTTCCAATTTATTCAACTAATTACAAAAACCCACATCATAACATCACGACTAAGTTCTCATTTCTCCATGTTATAAACTTAAAAATATCATGAAGTATATTTTGAAATTATAATTAAATAAAATCATATAAATTCAGAAGGTTTATAAAGACTACTTATCCATTGGCCAATGAGGTTAAAAAGTGATAAAACCACTGATTTAATGAAATACTGAGATTTAATATACAAAATAGCACAAATAGAGAATAAGTGATAATAAAAAAAAATCTCATGATTATTGAATTCTCCATCATCAAATCTGTAAGAAAACAGATTTGTAAATTTTCAAGCTAAATGAGAAAAATCGAATTTGAAATTATTTTCCCTAAAAATAACCTCATTTGAATTTCTAAAAATATCCAGTCAAATGAATACATAAAATTTCCTTTCTTAATTTTATATAATGCGAGAGAAGAGTAGTTCTTTTCTATTTTAAAATTTAAATTCTATGCTTTGAACTAGATCTGAATTACCTGATGAAATTGTATTTTAATTCAGGGATGAATTAATTTACGTAGTTAAGTCTCCTTTTCCCCTAACTTTTAATCAGAATCAAGAGTGTGAATGAAAAAAGCATTACCTTTGGTTCAACCAAACTGCTGATGTCTAAGTACAGAGAAATGATGAGAATTTTTTTTTTTTCATCATTAAGTTCACAGAGTATGTTAGGTGAAAAACTATACAACAGAAATGACATCTCAACTTACCTCTACAATAAAGGCTTTCCTCTCAGATTCACTTTCTATTTGCTTAATTGCAACATCTTTTGCTCTCCACTTAGCTTTGCAAACTACTCCAAAGGCTCCTCTTCCAACAACCTGAGTTAAAAACAAACAACCCCCCCAAGAAAACCCCTATGAGAATAAAAAACAAATAGATCCAGCCCAACATATAACACTGAAGCCAGTCTGAAAATTAAAGATTTTAGGGTTCACCACAATCTGGATGCACCGCTGAGCAAGTGTGAAATTTCATTAAAATGAGAATAAATGAAATGCACTTGTTTCTATCTTTGACAGTTTATGGTCTAGACACCTCTTCATTCTCAAGTAAAACCAAAATAACAAACAAAAGACTCTTAGAGACAGGAAATAAATCAAACAGGCAAGATGAATGAAAAGATAGAAAATGGTTAGAAAAAAATAAAAAGCAGGAACATGTAATCAATGTTTTAAGCTAGCATATTTATAAAATTAAAAATAGCTTTGAATAATTCAGTAGGGGTAGAGGGTGAAGAAAAAAGGATAAAATATAGATGATAAAAAAACTGCCCACTGTGAAGGACAGATGAGACCTGGTGTGATATATAAAATACAACAAACATATTTTGTTAAGAAACAGAAACAAACTGCTGATACATGCTATAACATAAATGAACCTCAAAAATACTATGCTAAGTTAAAGAAGCCAGATATGCAGGACCACATATTGTGTGACTCCACTTATACAAAATGTCCAGAAAGGGCAAATCTGAAGACAGAAAGTAGATTAGCGGTTTGCCTGGGGCTAAGAGTGGAAATTAAGGTTAACTGTAAATGCGTAGAAGGAATCCTACCAAGGTGATAAAGATGTTTGAAAAGTGATTTATGGTGATGGTTGCACAACTCAGTAATTTATACAAATCACTGTAACACTTCAAATATGTGAATTATATGATATGTAAAATATTTCTCATTAAAGTTATTTTTAAAAATTATAAAGATTGGCCATGTATTATATGATTGTGAAAGTTAATTTATGGTGCTTCATGGGTTTATAACTCCGCTAGTCTTTTATAAATATTTGAAATTTGCTATAATATAAAAACAACAAAAGAAAAGGTTTTGAGACTTGTTAGAACAAAATCACTAGATTTTATTGTGAATAACCTTAGCTAAGTACCACCTACTGCAATCTTTCAACTTCCAATGGATTGAGGTACTTTCCTCTAAGTAAAATCTACCTACCTATACCGCTCTCATTAATGAGGTATTTCTTATGTAGGAGGCACTGAGTTAATAAGTGCTTTACATACATTAGCACATTTTACAGAACCCTAGGAGACATGTACTAATGCTGTCCTCATTCTATAGATGAAGCACCTAAGTGTAAAGAAATAAACTAACTTGCCCAAGGCTATGTAGATAGTAAATAGCAAGTGTGGTTTGATGCCGGGCAGTGTAACTCTAGAACATTAGGGATCCTAATTTGTACACATATATCTGTATTATGTCTCAGAAAGTGCCAGTTATATTTTCCTTTGGAGGAGGAATCTTTAGACAAAATTACATGAACAAATTCCAGGGCACGAAACTCTTCTATAACAAAGCTAGCTGTAGCTAGGGTAATTATAGGTATTTCTCATGTTGCTTAATGTATAAAAATACCCAAATTGTTAAGATTCATTGTTTACCATTTGCCAGGTACTAGTCTATGTGTTTTCATGCATTAATATATATAATTTTAAAAATAAGTAAACTGAGTCACAGGGTTGCAAGTTGCCCAAGATCACATGGTCCAGGATTTGAACCTAGAATAGGTAATGACCAATTCGCTCTATTCAGCCTCTGCCTATCATTGGCTTAAACAAACCTGGGCTGCCTCCAGGCAAAAGCAGGCCAGCATTTCTGGTGACTTTCCATTTTCCCCTCCCTAGCCCAGGGTACTCAGGGTCCTTCTGCTGTTTAGGCTCTTGCTCTCCTCCATATCACTCATAAGGGAAAGAAACCAACGTGGGTCATTTGGATTTGTCATCCGGTTGCTTTAACATAATTGGGCATTGGCTAAACCTGGCACTATTACAATACTAGAAGTAGTCTGAATATATGTTCTATCTACCTATTAGCTATTAATGCTGCGCAGGTTAACGTCCCTGAGCTTTCATTTTCTCAACAGTAAAAGGGTGATGCTTACATTTTCCTCAGCGAGTATCTACAGGGTTTATAAGTCAAAACCAGGCATTTCCTTAAATACAAAAGAATAGTAAGTGCTTAGAGTTGGGTATGCAGTGTACGGAGATGCACTACTAATTTCTATCACAATTAACCATGGTGAATAGCAAACAGGCCCTAAAACAAATCTCAACTTTATGGCAACATTAGGCTAAGAAGATATAAATGGAGACTGGACTACTTACTGATATTACTATGAAATAATGATTATGAAATAATTTACTATATTCTTCAACCATGCATGTACAAATACATCAAAGCAACTCATACTTAGGTCTCCTGTTTCATTTTCCTATTCTTAAGAATGTCCACACAAGGACTCCAATATCATATTTGTGGATCAGGCACAAAAACTGTTTTAGGTATGTGTGACTAATAATGATGCACAAGTGCCACCTAGTGCTGAGAAGATGGCTGACTCTGAGCTTTCGACTAAAACCATGGGAAGAAAATATGGGCAAATAAGGACATGATAAACTTTCTTATGCTTAAGAAAGCAACTTTTTGGAATACTGAAATATGAAACAGGCATATTCATGTAAGATGAGAGCCTGTAACTTTAAGTAGCCTCCGTATTATGGCCATAAGTTATTTTACACGTATTGTGAAACAACAAATCTAAAAATAATAATTAAAAAAGTCCAAGATGCCCAAAGTTGTATTCATAAACTGAATTACATGATAGGAAAAATAACTGCTGTGAATTCAAAGGAATGATGTTAGAAGCACACAATGTTTAAAATTTAAATTGTACGCCTAATGATTCTGATCACCAATTTCAATGTATGTATGTGAGGAGGTTTCTCAATACAATCAAGCAATTCTCAGATACCAACTGGGTATCCTGTGATTCATCTCAGTTCTGGTACTACCTACCTGGAGTTAGCATCAGATTTCATATGTTAAGGGCTCAATTCCACAAGAATAACCCCCACCTCGACTTCAGCTGCCAGTCACAGGTCCACGTTTGTCACCTGTGCTTCTAACCAACTACCTAGTTCAGAGGTTCCAATGACCTCCTCCTTGGGTTCAATTAATTTGCTAAAGCAGAATTCAGATAAATATTTTACTTACTAGATTTCCAGTTTATTATGAAAGAATATAATTGAGGAACAGCCAGATGGAAAAGATGCATAGGCAAGGTATGCAGAAAGGGCACGAAGATTCCATGCCCAGTCTCTGCAACACTCTCCTTCAATCTCCATGTATTCACAAACCTGGAAGCTCTCTGAACCTTGTCCTTTGGGTGTTTATAGAGGCTTCATTACACAGGCGTAATGGATTAAATCACTGTCTGTTGATTCAGCCTTCATCCTGTCTACACTCCCTGGAAGTCAGAGAGGTGGAAATGAACCTTCTAATCACATGGTTGTTTCTCTAGGCAACCAGCCCCATCTTCAGGAGCGGTCCAAAAGGAATCACATTACCCTAACAAAAGACACACGAAGATATCCTTATCGTTCTCATCACTTAGGAAATTCAGAAGGTTTGTGGTGCCGTGAACAAAGACCAAATATATATGAAAAATATTCTGGTCATCTAAATGACCAAACATATAAACCGTCATAGTGCAGTATAAAAAAAGAATCCTATTTTTTCAAATGGCATAAATGTAGAGATATTAAGAGTAAAAAGAAAAAAGATATAAGGAATCGACCCTTGCACCTTCATGGGATGAAAGTGAGGTAGAGAAGAAATTCAAGACATGACAACAGTACTTAAACAATTTAAACCCAGGTGACAGTAAGAGTACATGATGGTGGCTAAAGAACCACTCCTTCCGCTTCGGGGACAGGCTTAGGGATTAGAGGGCCCAAAGGACTTGTCCCCTCACTCCTCATTGAAATCTCCAGGAGGAGGCAGTCTTACAGAATATGCTTTGCCAACAAGGGAAGCTACAAAGGAATAAGGGTGACAAGGAAGATATACAGAGCGAAAACTTTATTCAGGTTCTCTCAGTCCCAACAGGACATGGAAGTGATACAGAAAAACCCTTGCCAAGAGAAAAGCATGGTAAATGAAAATTAAAGTCTCCTGATTGTAGGATGGAGGTTGTTGTAGGGCGCAGTGTTGGAACCTATATTAGAGGAAGCGAGATGGCAGACATCTCAAATACAGGGAGGTGAATGCAGAGCTCAGACGAGTCTGAGAGGGTCCATAAAAGCCAAAGGGGAAGGCCTAGTCGGCAAGCAGGGAGAAATGGGGTAAGGTCTCATGCTTTTAAGAGGTAAAAATGAGGCTTACGTCAAGAGAACAATAAACCTCACGTGTTTACTCCTTAAGCCAATATTTCTTGAATGTCTACTATATCCAGAGATAGAGCAGTTGGGATACCAGAGATACGGCAATAAATATGACAAAATTCCTAATTTATATGGAATGTACTTTCAATTAAGGGGGGAGGAGATGAAGACAGTCAATAGGCAAAAAGATAAATATGAAAAATATCAGATTGTAAAAAATGCCAGGTAGAAAATAAAGAAATAGGATGATATGATAGAGACTAGTGGAAAGTTCAGTTGAGATAGTATAGGAAGGCTATCTGAGGTTACTAACTTGATATTTGAATGACACAAAGAACAAACCAAAGAAGAAATAACTTATGTAAAGGCCCTAAGCAGTCTGGGGCATGGTGGGGGCACACCTCATTCCCTATTCAACAATATTGAATCCCATCTATAGGCAAGTCCACATCCTAGCTGCTCAAGATATAAAAGTGAATAAACAAACCCAACTCCTTGTTCTTAACTGCTTATATTCTCACAGAGGAAGACAAAGAGGAAACAAGCAAGATACATAAGAAAAAGATATATTTTGAAAAATGATAAATGTGCTAAGAAAAGAGTACAATTGTGTGTGTGTGTGCATGTACACGTGTATTCACTCCCTCAACCCAATTTTAAACAGGGTAGGCCTGGAAGGCCTCACTGAGAAAGATGACATTTTAGTGACGACCTAGAGAAATAGTGTTCAGTGTGGGTGATGGATAATGGGAGAAGGGAAGACTGAAGCAGGATGAAGCAGGAGAGACAGGCAGAGTCTGGATCCTGCATGGCAATCTGCACCATAAAAAGGAGTTTGAATTTCAGTTAAAGTGCAATGGGAAGTCAATTGGAGGGATTCAAGAGGGAAAGATGTGATATGAGTCTACATTAAAAAAACATTCTCACTCTTCCATGAAGAATTGACTGTAGGGAAGCTAGAGTATACAGAGACCAGGTAGGAGGGCTATTATAGCAGCCCGAACAAGAGTTGATGATAGTAAAGAAAAATGGGCAAATCTGAGATACGTTTTATAGGCAGAGTCAAATGACTTTGTTAATAGTCTGCACACGGGCAGAATGGATGAAGAGGGAAGAAGATGAATAAAGGATAACATCTAGATTAGGCAACAGCTTAATGAAGGATAAGAAAGAATGGAGCAAGTAGATTTTTTTTTTTTTTAATAACACAGGTCTGTTTTAGTCATACAAAGTTTAAGATGCCTATTAGATATTTGGGTGGAGATATCAAGGAAGAAAGTAGAAACATGAGTCAGGGAGAAGACAAGAAGGAGATAAAAACTGAGGAGAGTCATCAGCTTTTAGGTGGTATTTCTAGCCAATCAATTGGGTGAGATCACCAAAAACAGTATGTAAATACTGGAGTCCCAGGACTGAGCTTTGAAGTAACTTCATTTTCAACACAACCAGGAGAGAAAGAACCAGGAAAAACTAAGAAACAGTTCATAAGGTAGCACACAAACCAAGAGAGTCACAAGGAGCCAAGAAAAGAGTTTCAAGTACAAACCAGATATAAAACTAACAAAAGCATTATGCCAATGGCTCTGGGTGTGGTTTCTGGGTCAGAAGCATCAGCATCACCCAGAAATTTGTGAGAAATGTAAATTCTCAGGTGACAACCCAGAGTTACCGAGTTTGAGGGTATGGCCCTCTGTGTTTTAATAAGCCCTTCAGGTGATTCTAATGTTAGAGAACGACTGTATTAGGTTATATTAAAAACACAATTAACTGTGAGTATGCTCCTTCGGTGGAAGCTATCACACACACCAGAAAGTTCTCCCCTGCTGCTGATATTATTTGTGGAAGTTTTCCGGAAAACTGAGATGCAATCTCGGGTAGAAAGAAAGGAAAAGAATTCCTGTGAGCAACCCAAAGTTTCTCTTGACACACTGCAGATCAATCAGTAGAAATGGGTGGCACAGATGGCAAATTGACATACACTGACAACTGAGATAAACAATGAAAAACTTAATATTCAAACTACAAAACACTGAAAGGAAGTCACTTTTTACTTACTATCAAATTTCTAATTCAAGTTCATAAATAAAAAATGCTTTTTGGATTGCATTTTTTTCTGAATAATATGTTTCTTGACCACATTAACGATTATTTTGAATGACGGCTTTCCCCACAGATCAATATTCACCAAGAGTGTAAAAAAGGGCACACATCCAAATTACAAGTATCTCCTCCATCACACACATCCATCTAAAATGGTGAACCTAGAAATAAATATTTCAGATATTTTTCACAATCTCTCATCTGTAAAAATAGAAGAACAGAGGAATGCAAAGAGGACTTTGGTTTTAAAGGGAAAGTCGATTTAGAAATATTTCCTCCCATGATTTAGTTCTCCTGGTTTTAAGTCCAGAACTTTAATCTCATATAATAAAGCAGATTTAATAAAAACATAATAAAAATATGAAACATGATGTGTAGAATATTTCTATATAATTGGCATTGAAAGGCACAAAAATCAAAACCACATTTTGGTATGTTTGTGTGTATAAAAAGTAACTCTTAAAAACTAATTTCCCTAGGATGGAAGACTACTCTGTTTCTTTATCTAAGCAAGGTTATTAAAAACAAACAAACAAACAAACAAAAACAAAACCCTAAACTAAACTAAATGGAAAAGGATGTATGCCTTTACGCTTTTTTATTTCCTATGAAATAATTCTTCTTAATTGTCCTCAATTCACGTTATTTTTAGTTCAATGACTATAGCTCTCAGTTTGGTTTGGCCCTGTTCTATGGACTATGTGAATGGACTCTGGCTACACTGCCATTGCTTTGGCTAGAAATTTGGAACATGACAGAACAAGCATAGATCTTACAATTATTAGTTAGAACTTGGAGCCTCCAACTATTTCAGAACTTCGATATCTACTAATATGCTGTGGCAGAGTGGAACTGCCATCTGCTGACAAGATAGCCCTGATAACACAAAAGTAAAGCTTTGATTATTCAAACTTTCTTTTGAATTTTTCATGCAGTCTTTTAAATCCTGCCATAAGACATATGACCCATTTAATAGGCTTTTCTTCCAAATAATATGCTTGTATCTCTTAAGTTACACGTGCACAATATGAAAGTTATTGCTGTCGGTACCCTTTCACTGTGATAAAAATTCTTATCTACTGAAACCAGTGATCACTAAATTTCACATAAAAGAGTTAATGAATAACTTTGGATATTAGCATTAAATACTGACTAACGAATTATGGATTCAGTTTAATTCTGGCAATTATAAATTAGGTTTTTCTCTATTATCAGCTGCACATACACTTATCACCTAAAACTATAAAATATACATCACTGCCAAAGTTCTTTCTCTATTTCTCTCTATAACAAAGCCTTTGTGTCTCTATAATAAGACTTAAGAACAATGATATACTGCAATGATTACACGTGCATTGCTCATATGCTATCCTTGAGGTCAACACTGTGAGTCTTTCTTTTAAAAAGGAATCAAGACAAATAAGGTCTCTTTTGTATTTTAGTAAAGGACCACAATACCTGGTTTACACACAGCACCTGATCCTTTACAGCAGGGGTCCCCAACCCCTGGGGCGTGGACTGGTACTACTCCTTAGCCTATTAGGAACTGGGCTGCACAGCAGGAGGTGAGCGGCATGTGAGAGAACCAAGCTTCATCCCCAGGGCTAGCATCACCACCTCAGCTCCACCTCAGGTCATCAGGCATTAGATTCTCATAGGAGCACAGGTTCCTGGTGCCAAAAAGGTTGGGGACTGCTGCTTTACAGCTTCTTTTAAACCTGCTAAACAAAGGTATTTCCTAGGTATACTGCAGTGTTACAGAATCAATATTTGGAAAGAGAATCGGATTTCACGTTTAGTATAAATGCAGTCTTAGCCAAATCACTAATTGTGCTTAACCTCTGGTTTTATCACATGTGATATTATAGAGGGCAATACAGTCTCTTGATTATGCTGTGATAACTTCATTTACTCATTCAACAAATATTCATAGATAATCTAGGTGGTAGGCATTGGACTTACAAGTGTAAATAAGGCACCTTTCATTTTGCTGGGGGACACAATTTTGGTTACTGGTAAGTACTATGAAGAATAATAGAAGTGATGCTTTAACTATATGCATCTACTAAATGACTGCATATCTGGCTTGCAGTTGGAATATTTTTCTTACATAGGTCCTCAATGAATTGATATCATACTAATACAATTACATTGTTATTTCATAAATGTAGAATATGATTTTCTATATTTATAGCCAATATCCTTATAACATATAAAATACTAAAAACAACATAAATACTTTTTGTTTCTGGTCACCTTTCTCTGTTTCCTTGTTCATGATTTTAAACAAGAAGCAGAATCTAAGTTGAGAAATAGAGTGCCCACGGGCACCCTGAATCATATAACACTGTTCTAACACATGCAAGAGAGAATATGATGGAAATCATGTAATGGCTTCAAAATCAGAAAGATCCAAATTCAATCTTTAAAATGCAAACAAACTGGGTGTTAAAAAACAAGAAAACTCACGAAACTAAATGACTGCCTAACATTAGCAATTTTCATTTAAAAACAAAAATCTACTTCTCAGGAATGTCCTAAATATACCAAAGAAAGGTTGAAATATTATTTAAACTGAAGAAGGGTCTTTGGAAATATAAACACCTATTTAGAAACTAAATGGCTTTGGGGGAACAGTTGAAAAATGATAAATGTCTCCTTTGTTACTTTCATTCCTTCAAGAATGTAAAATGTTTTAGAAAGCAGTGTGCAAAAACTAAGGTTGTAATGATCAAATGATGTAAGTCAGTGAAAACCATTTGGTAGACCATGAAGCACAAGTTATTATTATAAAACAATCAGTAGTCTACAAGCATGACAGTTTGCCAGAGCAGACGTAAATGCTTATTTAAAAACTGCAATTCTTTTATACTGACTCATTGAATTTTTATTCTTAAAAAAGAAAGAATGTTAGCCATGAACGCTGGATCAACTATCCTCTTCTGAAAAAGGAATTTATCATAGCCTCAACAGAAAAAACAAAAAACACAGACACAAAGAAAAATTCCCCCCTCTTTTCAAAATACAGGTCCTTCTTTTAGCCATGTGACCTTAAAGCAGGTCACTGTTCTTCTCTGGAACTCAAGTTTCCTAGTAATATATGTCAGGCACTGTGTTGGGTGTTTTGCATATATTGCCTAATAGGGTCTGTTATACACACAAAATGAAATAGAAATTACCCCTATTTTACAGTTAAGTAAACTAAAGCTCAAAGGGGTTAAGAAATTTCCTCCAAATTACACAGCTGTTAAGTGGCATAGCTGATATATAGAGACCTTCGTCTATCTCCAAAGGCCTTGCCCTTCCCACTAACATTATTTTGTAAAATAAGGTTGTTCCTGGTGATCTGTAAGGTTACTTTATAAAATTAAAAAAAAAAAAAGATTAAGTAATCAATTAGTCTTCCAAAACATGCACAGAAAAAAACCTTATTTGTTAAATGATAATTATCTCACTATCTTTGGCTTGCCACTACCTAAAAATATTTTGGATTTTTAAAGTACAGATAACCAACGGTCTATAATATAGGACATACAGGGTTCTTCGTGGTATAAAGCAAAGTAATTACTAAATTCTAAAATTGATAAGTAAATGACAACTGACAGGTACTATTTTCAATCTAAGTTTTAACACTTTCCGAAGTGTATCTTTAAAAAATATATACACAGTTCTTACTTTTCTAAATGTTATGGTCCTTAGAACCAATATACTCTGTAAATTTGAAAAGAATCAATGTACTAAAAGCACATTATTACCTTCCTCTATAATGAATTACTACAGAATAAAGAATAGATTCAGATTTTCTAACAGGAGTTTCTAGTCTGGTGTTACATTTTAGTTGTCACCGAAATCATTAGTTATCTTTTCAGAATGTTACTTTTCATCGTAGATCAGTCTATATTACTACTGCTGAAATTCATCTAAATCAGTCCAACCGAAGGCAGAACATTTAATATTACGACTACTGCTCTATGGAATCGGCGAAACAAACCATTCAATTCTTCGGTAAACACTTTGTTAGACACGAAGCTGTGTTAATTTATCAAGCATTTACTGAGTACTACGTGTCAGGCAGAGCCAAATGTGGAACAAAATAGTACAATCCTTGGCCCTTAAGAACACCACGTCTTAGTGAACCGAAACTCCAAAACGGACACGGTCTTGGATGAATTTACTTACAAATAAGAGAACTGGGGACCACACTGTCTCACCAGTTCATCCTCTTGTTTGAGATAACCCAAATCCAGACACCGGGGTATCAAATCCAAACTCAAGAGCGCCGAAATGAGGAAAAAGAGAGAGCTACCCCAGCAGTTGAACGCGAAGAGTCTCTACTACACCCCATCTCTGTGAGGCTATGGGGACTCCCGGGTTAACCCTGAGGGGCTCCACAAATCAACGGACTGCGGAGGCGACTTAAGAGTCGGAACCAGGCACAGGCGGGACCGGCCGGGGCCGGCGCCTGAGTGCCGGGCCTCGCTCACCTCTTCCACCTCGATCTCCTTGTAGTCGATCTCTTCAAAGTTGAGGACTTGGGAGGGGGCTTCGATCATGTCACCGGCAGAAGACGAGGAGGAGGAGGAAGCGGCGGAGGCTGTAGACATGATCCCTTGCGGAGCCCGGGGGGCCCGGGGAGGTTGCCTCCCGGACACTCCGGGGGAGGCCGCGCCCACCCGCCTCCGGACCGGCTTTCAGCCTGGAGCCACGGCGATCCGTGGAGTGGACAGGGGGAGCGGCCAGAGCCGAGTCCCCGCTCCAGCTCCGCTACGTTTTCCGCCGCCGGGCCCCGCCCACTAGACTTCCGGTTCCGGCCCGAAATCGGAAACAGAAGGAGAGCTGTGAGCTCAAGGAAGGGGAGGGGAGAATTTTGTAACAGGTAGAAAAAGCGAGGACAGTTTTGACGGTGGGGTGTGGGAGGATAGGAGGCTAGCGTAAATCTGTAGAACAAATTTCGCGAGATCTTTGTTAAAGGACCGCAGCAATAGGATGATACCGCGAGACCTGACGCTGTGACGTAATTAAGATGCGCAAACGGAAGTAGCATGGAGTATGACGGAATATCAGAGCGGTTGGTCCTTTAGGAACTAGCGGGAAAAATAAAAGCTATCTATGGCTTAAACTGCTCTTCGTTAACTATGTTAGGGACCCGATCCCTTTTCTCTCAGAGACCTGCAGACGGCCGGAGTAGTATTGGACTGAGTTTTTGTAATGAAGCTTACTCGTTAGTTTTACCCGTAAGCTAAGCTGAACTATTTCTTTAAGAAGCCTTGGAAAATGTTTCCTTCAATGTGGTATATGGAAAGCCTTTGTTACTGTTACTTTGAGCCAGTCTCTGACTCTGTAAGAGATTCTAAAGAAAATGAAAGGGAGCGAACCAGCGCATGTAACCTGAATAATAATATGTAGGCCGAGTTCTCAGGAACATCAGTTAATATTAGGTAAGGCAGGTAACTTGTAATTTGACATTATTCGTTGTGTTCGTCTGAAGTTATGTATAATAGTACATATAGAATGATTAACTTCCGAAATCGAAGTCTTTTTTTTTTTTTTTTTTTTTAAAGTAAGGTTTTATTGAGCCAAAATAGCCAAAAAGAAGGCTGGTCTTGGGGCATGAAGTCTAAACCACCAGAAACATGGCTAGGTAGGAAAGACAGTATGTCCATGGTCCCAGCATTTTGCGAATGTTTTTTATACATCAAATAGGGGGGAAGAAAGAGGTTATCCTAGAGAATTTACATTAGCTATAGGCCAAGGGGTGGGAGAAGGTGAAGCAGAGCCAGCTCTGAGATAGGTGCAGGGTCCACATAAAGAAATGTTTATTCCTGTAGATTGGTGGTGGACAGCAGTAAGGAAAGCCCACGTGTAAACAAGCGGAGGGTCCTGGAGTTAGATGGTGCCTTGGTAAAATAATCTGTAAATAACCACTTGGAAATTAATCTGAAGTTCCAAAAGGCAATAAAAGGAATTTGGGCAATCTTGTTAGCTGGCTAGCAGCCACTAACGAGAAGTTCTGTTTCTCTTACTCTCTGGTCGCTTTAATTTATACCATCTCAGAATTTTCTCCTTGTCAAAAATAATTATGACCTTGAAAAGCTAGTAGAACCTAGGTCGATATATCTCTAAGGAAGTTTGTATTGCATGTGTTGTGCTATCTACATGATTTTTAGTTATAAAATAGCTGCTAAACTTTATTTGGTCAGTTTGACCTGTTCCCTAACTATGAAAATTGGAGTTAGAGATGAAGGTTTAAGGACCAAGGATGAAACCCTGAGAATGTCAAATTTTAAGTGTCAGTACCAGACCAAAAAGGAACAGGGAGGGGGAAAGTGTGGGAAACGGTGATCTGAATATCACTGGAGGAGAGCTTTCCAATTAAGGAGTAGGCAACCAAGTAAATGCTGTACAGAAGTTAAGTTGAACACATTCGGGACTGTGAACAGGTTATTGGATATGGCAATCAAGAAGTTAGGAACTCCCAGAAAACATTCTGTCATTTTTAGTTTGTAGTTTGCACTTGATGGATGGATAAACGAATAAAAAAATAATTTCCCGTTATACACCCTTTGGATGATTTTACCCAGGATCATGACTACCTATACCACTTTTATGGTGGTGACTTCCAATCTCTTCCCAGTGCTCAAATTTTTCCTGAATTCTGGACTTATTGGACATTTCTATTTAGATGTAACATAAACACCTACATTTCAAGATTCCAAAAGCAAATTTGAAAGTTATCACCCCCCACTAATTTGTTCAGTGTGCATTTTCTATTTCCATGAAGGATCTTATCATCTACTTAGTTGTCCAAGTGATAAATCAGGGCTTTATTTCCACATGTAAAATGATATTTAATAACCAAATTGAAGCAGGTTAAGTCAATGAAATAACCATTTTACCTGTCATTTTTCTATTCGAATATCAAACTAGAATGATCACCACTTAACTTTATGCTCCCACTCTGCCAATTATATCTGATTTATCTTTAACACCTTGATCTTAATACAGTAGATGTTATCAAGTGGGAAACCAAGAAATGTTTGTTATATGTTCTGGCTGAATGAATAGTGTTTACCACTCCTCGCTTTCCCTGGATTGCAAGATCTGTTTTTTCATACCTTCAGTTTAGGACTAGAATTCTAACGAGGGACTAATCACTAGAATAACCGCGGTGCTGTTCTGCTTGATATTTTTCCCCTCAAGACTTTGTTATAAAGAATTTCAGACATACAGAAAAGTTGAAAGAATTTTACAGTGAAAACATATATTTCCCACCAAGATTCTACCATTAACGTTTTACTATGCTTGTTTTATCATATATCTGTCCATCAGTCCATCTAACCATATGTACATGTATCTATTTTTGTTCAATGCCTTTCAAAGTGAATTTCCTATACGATTTTGAACATCTACCCCAATACTTCTGCTTCTGTATTTTATCCACTGCTTTGGACTCCTAACATTGATACTAGTCGAAAATCAATTCATGTCATTTGCTTGCAGACCACTTTTTTTTTGGGGGGGGGGATCTGCTTAACACCTTTTCACTAAGTTCTGATAATAAAATACTAGCAGTGTTCATGTCTCCATACAAGGTCCAGTCTACCTCTCCCATTCTGTGACTTGATTATATGAGCTGATAAGTTCCCATTTTTCATTTATGATTGAAGTTGTATTTTTGTCACTTGTAGTCAAAGAATCCTAAGTACAGCTGACCCTGAACATCACAGATTTGAAATCTGCGGGTCTACTTTATACATTGATCTATGCCATATTATAAAGGGATCTTGAGCATCAACAGATTTTGGTATTTGTGAGCGATACTGGATATCAATGGCACTTAAGATTTGGGGGAGTCAAACATTATGTGTGGATTTTCAATTGCGTGAGGAGTCAGTACCGCTAGCCTCTGTGTTGTTCAAGGGTCAACTGTAATATGGAGGAATGAGGGTGTGGAGCCAAACCCACCTCAGTTCACCTCAATTTTGACTTTGCATCCCCTTTAGCTCTTATGAGTTAAAGATGGAAGCTTGGGCCTCACAATTTCATGTCAACTTCAGTCTCCAATCTGTCATGTTTCCACAAATTTCCAGAGATGTCCCTCCCAGTTTGAGCATTCTCTCCACCCACCTTCCTGTCAGTTACTTTGTAACTCCTCTCTAACCTTCAACATTGTTTTCATTTTTAACCCCCCTTTTGTACTATCCAGGAGATGAGGGCCAAAAAGAGTTTCAATATTTATTTCCCACCATCTCTTTGCATGTTCCAAATGAGATTCTCATTTTATTTGGCTCATTTTGGATATGAGGGTATCTGGCATCTATTTTCCAGGAGGCTTAGAAGAAACAGACTAAAATGGTTTTACTTCAGTAGTGTTCTGTTGCATTGGCAGATACATAATACATCAAATAGAGTTCCATAGTTTATCAGTTAGCATGACTTTTGTTATAAATAACAGGTAACTCAACATAAAATGGCTTAAACAATAAAGGGGATTTATTGGCTTAGTTAAGTGGAAAGTCAAGAGCTAGAACAGTCTTCAGGTGTCATTTGATTCATAAACTTAATGATAGCATCAATAATGAATTTTCATTATTGCCTTTTGCCATTGCTCCAGAACAGTATTTCTCATTTTTTTCTTATTATTGCCCCCCAATGAGTTTTATTAGACTATATTTTAAAATGAAATCCTACCATTTGCAATGACATGGATGGACCTAGAGGTTATTATGCTGAACAAAATAAGTCAGAGAAAGATAAATACCATACAATTTCACTTATCCGTGGAACCTAAGGAACAAAAAGAACAAACTAATCAACAACAGACAAATATAGAGGACAATCTGGTGACTGCCAGAGGGGAGGGGAGTTGGGAGGCTGGGGGAAAGGGGTGAAGGGTTAAAGAAGTACAAAATAATAGGGAGATAGTCACAGGGATGGGGAGTACAGCATAGGGAATGTAGTCAGCAGTAATGTAATAGCTACGTGTAAAGCCAGAAGAAAGATAGAGTAATCAGAGGCGTCATTTCATACACTATGTAAATGTCTAATTAATGTACTGTACCCTTGAAAATATGATTAAATGAATTTGAAAACAATGACTATTTCTTAATGCCCCCAAAGTTTTAATACCACAGATATACCTGTTTATGTACTGTGTGCATATTTCTGATTTACACATAAAAAGATTTTTTTCCTCTCCCCAATTTTTATCCCTTTTGGAGGTGATATCATCCCCACTTAGAATGAAGTTTCATTTTTCATATGACGTATTACACTTTCCAGTACACTGACAGAGAGCATCTCTTGGTTGTTAGCCATCTCAGAAGATCAGGGATCTTTTTTTTCCAAAAGACATTGGCAACTGTACCTTGGGTGAAGAATGGAGGACAGGAGGTTTGAGGTTGCAAATATCTTGTTTAGCTTAGATGCAGAACTCACTGAAGCATGGGCTTGGAGAAGGAACAGCTGCTAACCAGAAGAAAAATGAAGATTTAGGAGGAGCAAAGCAGGGAGTGTTTGCTGGGTATGCAACCAACAAATGTTCATAAATCTATTCAGATTAAGCTCTATACCTAGAAAGTGCTATCTTTACTCCCTGTCCCCGAATCAAACTAGCCCATCCTGATCAAATATTCGTTTCAAGAAGTTCACAAATAGTTTCCTGCTGTACTGTTTTCAAAACTGCAGTCACACCTAGGATAGCTAACCCCTGAGCAATTTAGTGACACTACTGGACAGCACCCCGCCAAATTCACGCATTTCTTTGATATTTGAGCTTATTCCATATTTTCTACTCTATATATCTTCATCCTAGGTCTTTCACAGCCCATCAAGTTGCTGGGAAGTTTTGAGTAGGTAGTAAGAGTATGTCTGTTAAGGCCGAATAGAGTCTTCTGGTAGGTGCAGCTTCAAGGGATACTCTGACATATATAGCTGATATGTCTGCAGCTAATGTTCTTCCCTATCCCTGTCCAAACAAGCTAGCTGCAAGGCAGCTACATTAAATGCTACTCATGTGTCCTGCTGATAAAGTATTCATCATTGTTTTTTTAAATACTTGGCATGAAAAAATTCAACTAGTTTCAAAATCCACTTATTTATGTTATCACAAGAAATTTGAACTTCACATTTGCCATTTAAAGAAGAGGAAGAATTGTTAGTCTTTAATATGACATCAACTGTTGTAGACTTTTAAATGGTTGTAAAAATAAGAATTTTTTTTTTCATTTCCTTTAGTGAACAAAGTTCTCTTTGATGATGACTATCAGGAATTTGAAAAGATCCTGAAAGTCTTATCAGGAATTCTAAGTATAAAATCTTACATTGAAAAGTTATTTTTATGAAGGAAAGCTTTTAAAAATTCCTATTAAAATTTTGAAAAATATATTTGATCTGTATACAAATTTAATGTTTAACATGAATGCTATACATTTATTTTTTGTAATTACATAGTGCGGGAAAGCAATGGTGTTTTTTTACTAAGCCCTAAATAGATACTTCCAAATTCTTTCCAGTTGATCCCAAGTGTTTCTTACAATATCTTAATTTTTTACATGTGCCATGACATAAAAATTTTGAGAAATATCAAGTTAGGAACCTGTTGCAGTAGTCAAGACAAGAAATAACAGTGGTTTGAACTAGATAGCGGCCATAGGGTTTATAGATAAATGAATAGATTTGAGAGATTCTGAGGGAACAGCATTGGTGGGATTAGTGATTGGGGGAAGGAGGTAAAGGAAAGGACAATCTAAAAGATAATTCCCAGATATTTTTACTTGTAAAACAGATCACAAGAGTACTATTAACAGATACTGGGAAGACTGGAACAAGGTCAGTGGAAAAAAGAATACAGAAATCAGTTTTAGACATGTTGAACTAGAGGTACCTGAGAGGCTTTTAAGAATAATTATCAAGTTGGCAGAAATTTGTGGAAAGCTAAAAATTATGCATGGAAACCAAGATAAAAGGGTATTTCAGGGTTATATTCTCTCAAGAAGTTAAATATGAGAAAAACTCAACAGTGTTCATTGGATTTGGGTCATGAGGGCTAGCCAAGGGATATCACTTTGTCAGGAAGGAATGTGAATGGGCTCAGATGAGTAGGTCGGGGTGTCCCCATGTGGATGTGTAAGGTTCCTTGCCGTATAGAATTGAGTCCAGAGTAGGAGGAGAGGGACACGGGTCAGGAGCTGAAGACTAGCTTTGCTCATACCACCATATTCTGGTGAAAGTAATATTGTCAAGGTAGGAGGACGGGATATATTTCCTTTACCAGTTTGTTACCTTGAGTTAGAACTTATAAATATTTAGATATATATTATGTGAGCCTCCATTTATACTCTTGCCCTGATCCCCACAAAAGACTAAGAGGAGGCATATTTTTACATATGCTAGATTACATTCCTATGCACTATAGGTCTGCAGGTCAGGTGTTCCCAACTTTGATTTGCAATTTACCAAATTTCCCATCTATATCTCTATCTTATTACCTAGGTCTCTACCTATCTGACATTATCTTCTTTAATTACTTGTTGCCTTGTTTATTTTCTATCCTACTCCTTCCCCACTCTTGTCCATAGAATGTTAGTTCCACTGGGGCAGATCATAAGCATTGTGTTCACTACTGTCTCCTCAAGATTTAGAACAGCACCTGAAATGAAGTAGACAATGACTTTCTATAACGCGAGTAACTACATTTTAAAGTAAATGCTGTTTAATTTATTTTAGGAATAAGAAATGGGTAAACTAAATATTTTCTGTACCATCATTGAAGAAAGATTTAATAAATAGCTAAATTGATACAGAAGTAGCATGCCAATTATCTATCATGGAGTTTTCTTAAGTATTTGATAGTTTTGAAAATGCTTTGTTCTTCCAGTCAATTTAAATCTATCTCTAACCTTAAAAACACTAAATTTTAGGATAGACACTTCTCTTTCTAGGTTTTGTAAGGATGAACTTTAGTTCTTTCTAACTACTCACTGATATTTAATCCATTTGAATTGTTTGTTCATTGAAATGTATCAATAAGACGTTATTGTGTACTAATGATTGCTATCAGAAATAACTGATATTTTAACAAAAATAGTTGTAAAATCAGACAGAGTGTACAGATTTTTATTTTCTGAATTTCTGAAGCAAGCTTAAACATTGTGATGTACTCCCCATCAGTTTTTAAAAGCAGAAACTTAATCAGTTAAGAACATATTTCAGAAATAAATGATCTTAATAGGAACAGTGCTTTTCACTACAAAAGTGCATTCATTAAATGCTTTATTTCTAAGACTAATATGTCAAATCAGTGTTCGTAGATGGTCTTTCTCAGAACAAATTCCAGAAGCAATTTGGCTTCATTTATGGGAATAAATAAGGGTATTTCATTTCACACAGCCTCAGGGAATCACAAATTAAAACTTTCCACTAAAATGGATGCCATCTACTATTCATTATTTCAACAAACAAACCACTTCACTCTGCTGAAGTTGCAATCAGGGCAAGGGATATGTAGTGCTTGAAACCTGCAAGGCTGAGAGGGCCTACTTTGCATTCTTATTCGTAAGCAGCCCATTTCACGTCCTCCTCTCAGTTCCCTAGCACCCCACAGAGCTACTCTTTGTGGTGCGCAAAGCTCCATTAAGTAAATAGAGGATCTGTATTTAGAAGCCATCTCTGGGAATTCAAAGTGTTCCAAGAGGAAAATTGGTGCTATCAAGATTAAGGTATTAATGAAAAGTCCTGTTAAATTCTGTTGGGATACTAATTAATCTTCTAAAAATTGTTAATCAATTCAATTATGTAACACTTAAACTTTAACACATGGAATAGGAAAAGTAACAGGGTCTTTCAGTTATGCCCAGAGGCATTTGGAACGTTAAGGGAAATAGGAAAATCATCCCCAAATGGTATTGTAGTTTGATCTTCAATATTTACTTGTTCTATCACATTTGATAAGTTTGGGAAATCATTACTTAGTGTTCAGTGCTTAGATATTTGAAGACATATTAGAAGTATTAGAAGATATTCAGGAAGTGAATCATGACAACTATTCCTTAATGGAATCTCCTATTAAAGTACAGAAGACAATTTTAGTATGGATTATTAAACCCATGCTGATAGCTTTAGCTTGAATTGTTAAACAAAGAAATAATCCAGTAAATTTTTAATATTTGAAGCCTGATTAACTATGCTGTCAGTGAGCTAAATGAGTCAGGTTATATGAGTTTGCTTTATCCTTATCAACATTGAAATATTTTATTTGTGTTGTTAATAGGGATATGAATCATATCAATATTGTTAAATATTAAAATGTCAATCTATCTCTAAAGCTTAACGTATATATGAACTAGTATGTGAAAGTATATTGTACAGTGTTTAGAAAATATGTGCTGTTCCAAAATGTTTATATGAATGAGATTCTATATAGGGGAATAGAAATAGATGACTTGACAAATGGCTTCAACAAAAGTTAGACTCAGCCTACAGATCAGTCAGTGAGTATTACTCCTTAGAATTATGACCCAGCAGGTCTAAGATGTAACTGAGGCAGTCTTAGTTTCTATTTCATAGCCCAGTCAGAATTGAGAACCATTAATGTCACATATAGGCAGTGGCATATATTTTAATAAATAATGTTAATAAAGCATTTTGAATTAACATTTATTGATAACATTTTAATCCTGGGCCCATTTTCCTGTTGTATAAAAGAAGAAAGTTGATGTTAGCAATTCTGTTCTGATTTGTAATATATTTCTTTTGACTAATGTTGGAGACTTTTCAGTAGAGTCCATGAGATAATTCTCCTTGGTTAGGACAACTTGATCTTGCCTGTAACATTTGGTGTTGTAAATTTAGGAACTCAATTTTATTGTTTCACTCAAAGGATGAGAAAGCTTTTGATTCCTGCTTGCTGAAACCTCTAGTAACCTTATGAACTAAAAAACCAGTACCGTATAGTAGTTCTTTGGAGTGGGGTCCTGGAGGAGGGAGCCTACTTAAGCAGAGGCAGTTGTAATAAAGTAAATTACAAAAGGAGGCTTGAAAGGGGTGGTATATTTAAAGATATTAGAGTTGTGATGAATTCATTAGTGTCCTATAAAATAATTTTACCAACACTGTCTGAGAAGACATCTCATTTTAATGGGCTCTAAAGGTTTCTTGTAAAATCACTAAAGCCTTTTTGCCTGACGATTTAGAGCTAGATTACTAGCTCTAGGCTTCTACTGATATATTGAGCTAGATTCTACTACTAATTCTAGCTGCTAGACAGTTCAGTCCTAGGCTTCTATTGAGCTATCAGATGATCAAATTGTTTTGGGGTGTATTGTAATCTCTTAAGACAAATGATAAATTGTAACCCTATTTGTTTGAAAATTTTTTTTAATGAGCCTTCCTTGGAAAAATATGGGGCCTTTTCAATTCATTTATTTGCTAAGATATTTAGTTTAGGATTGCAACACTATGCTTTTCTCAATAGTATTCCCTTTCTATTCTTACCTGATCACTTATTACTGATTTAAGGCCAACTATGCTTAAAACTTGGGGGCGGTATGGTGAGATTCTTTGGTTTCACGGAGAAGAAATTAAAATTGAAATTTAAGCACAGTAAAACATTTTAAAGAGTGCAAGATCAATCAATCTTTAGGAATGAATCCTCAGGGACATTTAGGAATGTAGTCACACTGCAATGAGTGCATCAAATGTAATGTTGTTATCCTGCATGACATTAAGTAGAAATTGGTAATTTGAGAAGGATGAAAAATAGTAAATATTATTCAGTTTATGTTAGGGTTTTAAATCTCTAAATTTCTTTAACTTTTCTAGTAAGTGCTTCTGGTTTCCTCGACAAATGTCAATTATTTAAGGTTATATGTCATTATCATGATGCAAACTGGATGAAATTCATAGTCTAAAGGGAAATTTCATTTTGAGATAAAATTAAGTAATTTTTGATCAACCTAAATGAGAGTAACTTATATATCTTTTCATACATTTAGATAATTCAAAACTTTATTAATCAATATAAGCCATCTTCATTAAAAGAAAAACAATAGCACATTTGAATTGACACATGGTGCTTTTTAAACTAACAAAAATAGAGTCATCTTTTCTTTCAATTTCTTATAATATTGCTTACCTTCACTTTCCTGCTCAGAATTGATTTCTACCCTTTTCTAAAGGACTCATTATCAACTTTAATAAATGTCAGATTGATCCCTTTTGGAAAATAAAGAATACATTATTTCCTGTGTCTCTAGCTTAATTTATAAAGAAAAATAGAAATCATCAGAATTGATAATTCACTTCCAATTGAAGCATATGGAACTGACATACAGATGATTTCTGAAAGCAACAAAACTCAGCTGTAGGACTGTAATAAGATGTGAAATCTGGATTAAAAATTTCTCTTTGAAATCCCATTAGATCTTGAGAAAGAATGTAAGGGATTTAGGACATACACAGAACAAGAAGTTAAATGCCTGTACTTATTTCAAGAAGCTTTTTTTAAAGATACTTTTTTTACTTTAGATTTCTGACTGTATACTTGTATTTATAATAGGGAAAATTATTAGGGTTTAATCTGTTATTTTTATTCTTGACATTTAATGGATAAAACGGCATATGTCTGTCCCTTGCAGAAGAAAAAGGTCTGATTCAAAGTAAACTCTGTTGTCAAAAATGAATTTTAAAAAATTAATTAAAATTCAGAGCTCAAGGTAAATGGGCTACTATAGCTGTGTGTGGTGTTCTGTTGTGTTTGTTCCTGAATAGTTCAGTCCTTAATCATACATTCATTCACTCCTTCACTAAGCAACAATGATTTACTGCATGTAGACAGTAGTAGCCCCACTAACAATAGTGCCTTTGAAAACTATTTAGCCTGAGAAGTTACAGTTGTATTTTATTTTCATATCCTCTCTTTTTACTCTAGGTGCCTCTTCTACTGTATACCAATTGCCATTACTTGCCTAGTATAGCAGATACCATATCGCATCCACATCCCCCTCAGATTTATTTACTATTTTTACTCATGCCAATTTGACTACCAAGGACCAACAACTACATCTTTGTTGGGGAGCTAACCTTGGGTTGCTGAAACCCACTTTGTCCACATGCTCGGGAAGGCTGAAAGGTGTGGGAATTAATGTCCCTCAGGTGATGGCCCTTAACCTAGTGACCTATTGTATAGAGGTAGGAAAGCTCAGGCTCTTCAACCCTTTGCTGGAATAATTCTAGAGCTTCCTTATGGTGTCCACTGGTGTAGTTGCGTTAACAATGCACTCTATGCTGACTGCCTTTCCTTTTCTGTGTTACTTTCCCCATTTCCCTGTCAGGGTCACTGTTCTATATAAGCCAAAAGCATTCAATCCTTGTCTCAGGACTTGCTTTTATGGGACCCCCCAAAGAACATGGTACTATGCACCAAAGAATCCAGGTAGAATCTTGATTGTGGCAGTGCAAGTCCATTAAATATGGGTAGTGGGGAGGATTTTTGTTTCTTTTTCAAGCCTGAAAATTTATAGACCCTAATATAGGAGTGGCAGATTCTTACTGGGTATATTTAATTATAGATTCACATTCATTTAATGCTATACCTGATTAACTGGTTTCATTTCACCAAATTATCCACCAAATTGTTCACTTTAAATAATGGAAATAATTGGGTAGAATGATTATGTATGCCATTCTTTAACTGAACAAAACTTATTGAACATCCACTATGTGCCAGGTACTATTTGAGCCTTGAAGATATAGCAATGAATAAGACTGATGACTACTTAGTCTTGACTCTGCCCTTGTGGAAGCTTAAAATTGAACTTATTTTGTTTCCAGCTATATTTATATGCTGTTCTTGCAAATCTTAATTGTTGTTATAGGAAGTTATAGGTTCAATCCTTTTCCCCAGTATTCAAGCATTACAAAACTCAGAGTTGTAATACATTTCTTCTGTTATGCTTTTCCATATTGATTGTAGCTTACTGATTTTGCATGTCTGGTAGGTCTACTTAATTCTTTTTTTCCTCTTCAGTTTCAGTCATTCTTCTCGTTCAAGAATTCTTTTTCAAGAATGACTTTTCATAATTTAGAATTTGTTTGTTTCAAGGTCTACTTTATTATTCCACTAACATTTTATTGAGATTAGCATTTGTAAGCATTCTCATATTTGGTTCACCATATTTATACTTAAGATTTTTAAAGTTTTTGATTAAGTATAAAAGCACTCAAAACAAAATACATTTTTAATTAGGTAAATAAGTTGTCTAAAACACAAATAATTCTTAATACTATGAAGAATGGTATATACATTTGAAATAAGTCCCACCATTAACTTTCCACATTGAAGCAATTTCAGCTTAAATTTTAAAAATATTAAATTAAAACTGTTTTAGAAATGCAAGCAAATCTTATGAATGGTTATTGCCTTCTTGTTATATCAGGGTAGACATTTATAAATTAAGAGCTATGATTTTTTTTTCATGTACATGCATTGGATTGGAGTGTTCACATGAAATTTGCACTCAGCTGAACCTTGAGGAAACTTAACAAGTTTTATATACATAGTCTGTTATTTGAAGCTTTGTACTCATATAATGCGTTTCTTTAAAAAAAAACAATTGTTTATTTGTCATTCTCTACTTTAATATTCCTTGCACATGGAAATGATTCTTAATACTGTATAGTTGGCTTTTTATTTGTCTACCTAACTTTCACTTTCCCTTCTTCTAGTATAAGCATCTTGGTTTTCCTTTGGAAAATGACCCCTCTCTGTATTTGGGTTTCAGGTGAGATTGACTCCTCCCCCCTTCAATGGTGAGAACACCAACTAGGTCTGGCCATGAAGAATAGAATATCCCTTTGGTCACAGTGATTGGTTCATGAGTGAATATATAAACCAAGTCAGGGCAGTTAGAGCCAACGGACTTTGGCTAGCACTATGAGAAAGAGGTAATCTCTTTCTGTGAGTGTTGCTAGACTGGTAGTCTGTATACCTGGAGCTACTACTAATAGCTGTCTTTGTGACCATTTGGGAAGAGCTTACTTGAGAACAAAACCTGTAGAGGTAATTGTAGCATGGATGGAGAGAGATAGCATGCTGTGACAATACCTGAGCATCTGGGTCTGGTTGTACCTTGAGATCTACCTCCAAACTCTTACTTTCATGAACTATTAAGTTCTAACTGTTCCACCAACACTCTACTGCTACCCCTTCACAGTTTGCATTTTTTTCTCACTGGTGACTGTAGGTTTCCTAATACTTTATATAGACTCTATAAAATCATTGTTCTCCCTTTTCCAATAAGACTTTTGTGATCAAAACACCAAATAGACTTCTGTTTTAAAAGCTTTTCTGCTCTTGGGGTAGTGCTAAAGAGTTAAGATTTTTCTTATTGTAAAGCAATAGCGGTATCTATGGTGTTGAAACCATAGTTAGAGGCTTAAAGGAGAGCAGAGCCATTGAAAGTCTTAGTATGACCTAAATCGCAATCATATAGAAGCTCTATTGTCCTTAGAGATACACTGTTTATTCACCAAATGTTTACCAGGTCCCTACTATTTTAGGCATGGAAACAGAGCACTGAGCAATATAGATAAAAATTCCTGACTGCTGGGAGCTGACATTCTTGTATTATTTCAGAAGACTTGGTACCCAGAACTGGTGCCCTTTCTGGGGCAAGTGGCACACAAGAAGACTTCATTCTTCTTCTTCCCGATGGTTTCCCATTATACTTAAACAAAATCCAAAGGTTTTAACATAATTATTGGGACTGTAAGGATCTGGCTTATGCTCACTTTTCTGAAACCTTATTCAAGAACTTATGCCTCCTTACTCATGCTGCTCTAGTCAGACAAGCTTTTTTCCCTTTTCTCTAGCATTAATCTGTCTCACAAACTTGTCACATCTTTTCCCCTTCATCTTGACTATCTCTTTCCCCTGACACTTAACCTAATCACAGCTTAAATGACACTTCAGAGAGGTGTTACTTCCCAGTCTAAAGTGAATCACCTTAATATTCTATCAAAGAATCCCATTTTCATAGTATTTATAATAAAGTATGTGTGTATGCACACATGCATACACACACACACAATTTGTTTTCTAGTGTTTATTTACTACCTCTCCACTATAAGCTCTGTGAGATCAGAGACTATATTTATTTTGTTCACCACTGAATTACCCAGTGCTTGGCATACTGCCTTGCACATTGTAGGGACTTAAATATATTTGTTGTATAACTGTGGCTTGACCTCAGGCTCTTCAAATGTAGCTTTTACAGTCTCAACCCTTTTTTGAACCTCACGCCTTCCAAGTCAAGGACCCTTTGTAGCCTTCTTTAGCTGCCTGTCCAGGGGTCATTCTGGTACAGCAGTCATCATCTATTTATGTGATAGGATGGGCCTCACGCACCAAACTGGGAGAGTGACCACAGAAACCTGATGAGATAACAGGAACCAAAACAGAAACTCCACCCTTACAACTAAAGTTTCCCAGAGCTGAAATTGAAAGGGTCAGGGTAATTCCAGAAGCCCATTGGTCATCAGAGGGGCACTGAATCCTAAGCCTGACTGTGTACAGAAGAGGCTCAGGTAGCAACATGGAAGCCAGTAATGAGATTGGGAATATTGGCAAGTGTGTCAGTTTCTAAGCTTTTTAGTTTGGAGGGTGATGTGTGTGTGAGTTGGGAGTGGCTATATAATGGGCAGCTGTTTCTGTTTCCATACTGACTGTCTAACATGGAATGGCTAGGTAAGTGGGCAAAGATTGACCCTCCAGGTAGGAAAATCAATGTAACCTAGGGTGCTAGGGATGCTAGAAGAGTCAGAGGCAGGAGAAATGAGATAGAGCTGACATACCGATTTTGCCTACTCCCATCTCATTCTGCTTCTTTGTTGGTTTTAGATTGGATCTAAACATATCTTGGCCTACTATCGTTCCTTTTAGACTTCAAACCTTCTTTGATAGAAAGAATTAATTTTTCTCCCTGACATTTTATTATGAAAGTTTTAAAACACATGACAAATTTAAAATAATTTTATTGTAAATATCCAAATATTTTCCACCTACGTTATATAATTAACATTTTACTTTGCTCGTTTTATCACATCTCTATCCTTCATCCACCCATTGGTGCATCTTTGTTTTTAATATAGTCACTGATAAAGGTGAATTGCAGGCATTGGTACATTTTCCTTTAACTACTTCAACATTCATATAATTAATCAAGAAGAGTTCAATATTTTAAAAAATTTGTCATTTGAGGTAAATTTTACATATAATAAATTCACAATCTTTACTTTTGCTGAGTTTTGACAAATGAATACACTTATATTATCCAAACCTTATCAAAATGTAAAACATTACCATTATCCTAGTAAGTTCCCTCATGCCCTATCCTGGTTAATTCCTACCCCAAACCCCAGAGGCTGGGGCTATTTCTTTTTTTTTCCTTCCTACCATAGTTTCAAGATATTGATTTATACCAGATAGTATCATCAATGAGCTCTCAAACAATCTTTCTTCAAGTTATCTGTTTTTCTCATGATTCAAGTAGAAAAGAACTCTGTTTCTAAAATTTAAAATCAACCCAAACTTCAAAGTAAGAACTTGGCAGAGTTTCAGTTTCCTAATAACTTTTCTCAGTTAGAACCTAATGTTATGTCATTTAACTCACATTTCCTCAGGGTGCACCAGATACAGAATAAGGAGAGGGGCCAAGGGTGACAGGGTCGCACTAACAGAAACAAAACATTGTTTCTCTGGTTATAACCTCCCCTCCCTTTCTCACCTCCCTTCATCCCTCCCACCCCCTTAAGCCTACTCTGAGGTCATTCAGGCCTCTTAAATTCTTACCAGTACTTTCAGAAAGTCTCTCCATGTCTCACAAAAGCTTGCTAACATGGCCCAAATCATCCCTCTGTATTGACTCTGGGTTGTTACCCTTACTTGGTACCTTATCGATACTCTTAAAATCTCTGCTAACCCAAAGAGGAATTATTTCCCAGGAGGATCCTTAGTCTCTTTTAGAAATAGACCATAAGTGTCCAAATCTCACTTGTCCTCTAGATATACTCAGACATGTCTGAATTTCCTGTGGGTTCATAGTTCAGCTTCATCTTAGTATCTGTTGCTATTATATTATTACAAATGCCATCCTTGAAAACGAAACCATTGATTAGGGCTACACCTTTTTTCTTTAAAACAATGGAAAACACTATATTTTATGTTGCCTTTAGCTTTCATACATTCTTTTTCATGTAGTAAAGTACACACTTTAATACATTAAACATTGATATATCTAAACTATCTTCTACACACTGAATTTGGACTCTTCTAAACCATTTTATTGGCAATGATTTTGAAATAGTGCAGGGTTGGCACTGACTGCCAGCCAAAAATTTAGCTTCACCTATCTTCTTGGGTTTATTTAAGCACAGCATTTATTTAATATTTGAATATTCTATTTTATCCATGTTTGAAAAATGAATTCACAATAAAAAAAATCAAAGAGCTATTAAGAAACAAAGGCTTAAGTATCTTAATAAATTTGGGACAGATATTAAAATTATTAAATGAGCTGAAAGCTCCTTTGTCAATCTCATAGCTTTATTAGACTTAAGTGGTTTGTATGTAGAGGTGTATTTTTTTAAAAATGAAAGGACATACATGATGGGATGCTTTAGAAATATACCATCAAAGATTGGGTCTAAAAGGTAAAATATAATGAGAGATTTTATAACATCTTTAGCTCTTTGAGAAGAAAGCCCAATTTAAAATAGCATAATGCAATTTTCCTATTACTATTTATCACAATTAGTAATGACAAATATACTACATAATTATTTATCTAGTGTAGATTTATCTTAGTATACTATAATATCCCTGACGTGGTTTTTCTTCTTTTAACTACTCTTACATGAGAATCTAGAAAAATGATCAGCTCTTAGATGGGTTCAATAAATATGTTGAATGAATTAATGAATGTGTATGAATATTTCTATAGAAAAGCTATGGTGGTGTTAGGTTGAAAGATATGCACATTTTAAATATTGTGCATATCTAAACAATCTAAAAAAGATACAGATTTGTTGTTTTCTTGTGAAGAAATTAATATGCTGGAAAAAAAACCAACCCTGTTTTATTGTGTTTAAAATGTTTGGGTAGAGAAGTATATTATACTGAGAAATTATGTTTTAAAATTTTGAAATTGTTGCTTCCTATAGGTTGACAGTGGTTACTCCAAAGTAACAAAAAAGAGAAGCTTGTGTGTGTAAATGTTGGCCAGGCAGCATGTAGGAAATGTGTTTTTGATAGAGGGATGAGCAAGTGCAAATCCATGATATAAAAGCAAAAATCCAAATATTCATCAATAGGAGAGATGAAATAGGTTATATACATCTATAACTTGAGTAACATTGAGTCATTATAAGGAATGAGGTGGTTCTGTAGTAGTGAAAGAAAAAGATATTTATATTATATTATTGAGGGAGAAAATAAGGTGATATAATCCTGTTTTCTTGAAACAAACACTCTGTGCTGGTGTGTGTTTATCCACACACTTGTATTTTTGCCCACAGAGAAAAGGTATCCAGAAGGGTACAAGTCAAAATGTTAACTGTGTTATTTCTGGGAAGTGGGTTGGGGTTGTGATACAGAGATTTTTAATTTAATATACTTTTGTTTTAATTGAGTTTTATTTTAAACAACCAACTTGTATACATTTCGTAATGAACTATTTTTTAAAGAAAAAAAAAGGAATGTGGTATGTGATGGGCTGCTCTTAAAGTGCAATGGTTAATAAAGGTTCAGGAAGCATCACGACATTTCTTATAGCAATTCATTATTGGACTTATACAAAATAGGTTACGTGAGAAAAGTGATTTTCCAACATTTTAAAGCCATAGAGCCTGTTGTTTAAACTCAATCCTAGGCAGAATTCCCGAATGTGAAAACAATAAAAGCAGAGTCAGTTGGTGGAAGCTGGAAGTAAGGAGCCTCTTTCTATGTTCCCCTCCCCTTATAATCTTTTGACAGACCCTAGGGCTCTGCTGAACACAGTTTGAAATACATCGGTCTCTTCCCAGGATGCTTTTGATTTAGTCCTTCCTGAAGGTCAGAGGGATATACGAGCTCTGTGATTCTAAAGCACAGAGAATAAAGAATGTCTATAGGTAACCCCAGAATTCTCTTTTGCCTTGGTGAAAACATGTTTAGAACAGGAAACATTTGTGTCCCCTTAAGATATTTTCATATGTACAATAGAAGAGAAACAGTTTTTATTTTGCATTTCTTGGCTTGGGAGCCTTATAATCTTACTTCTTAAAATCCAAGCTTTATGATCTATGCCCTTTTTATATCCTCAAAGTGACTAGAACAGTTTTGTTAAACTAACAAATACAGGTTTTATAAATGTCTGGCTGCTCTGCCAATTTTAAATGCAATGAGACAATTTTAAAAAATAACAATAGAATATTACTTTGTATTTATTTAAGAATATGCCTTTTTCAAGTCCAAGCAACTGAACAAAGAAATACATTTTTAAAAGCCATAAATTGCATCTAATAATGAAATTTAAACCAATTTTTTAAAAAAATTATTCTTCTTTTAGGATGTGCACATAATTTTATTTTTACTGTGTCTTGCCTAACATTTGATTTCTGGGATTATTTATTGTTTGAGAGAACAATTTCTTAATACCATGTATTATGTTTAACTTGTTAATAAAAGTTATGTTGATATAAACATATTAATGTTGAAAATAATAGAGGTTTATTATCACAATTTATTGACATAGACCCAAATTTTTATCCTGTGCCTTAAATGGCTTTATTTATTTTTATTTAAAATTTGCATGTTGTCTGTGTGACTATATAGTAGAGTAGAATGAAATAGACCGTAATAAAGAAGATGAAGAAAATCTCTTTTCCCCCACAAGGTGGCACTGTGGTTCTTTTACTCTTTCAAAAATCTAAGCATAGAATTGATAATTCTCCACTTGTCTTCCTTCCCCCAACATTTTACAGCTGATCTTCAATTAGATTCTAATAAAAATGAGAAATAATTTCAAAGGAAACTTGATACTTTTAGGTTTGAGGTAACTGGCAAGGAACTAAAAATTCTCTATTTAGCCTTCTTTAAAAGTTTTTCCCCCCTTAGCATTTTACTTCTTTTAAAAAAGTTTTTATACAAACTTTGGTTATAGTTTGCAGTATTTTATATATAGTCTTTACACTATAAATACTATGATAGTGTATATGGTACTATTTTTTGTTTGTTAATAAATAACATCGAGCATCTTTAAAATATTCCAACAAATTAGCATGTATGCTTCTTGTCATTTTTAGGTAATTCAAGTATTAGGTAACTGAATTTTCTCTCTCATCTAACCACTCTCAATAATTAAGAAATTGATCTAAACCTTAATTCTACAGGTAAAAATTACAGAACATGCTTTTTAAAAAACGAGTAGAGCTTGTGCTGTTTCTTTTTACACTGTTCGTTCAGCTTATTTTAACATTAAAAAATGTTCTTATATGAATATGGAACATCATATACAAGTTTGTTTTTCTCTGTAGTAAGAAATCAAGACGAGCAATTACAAGACTGGGTTCTAGTTTTAGCCTCCAGGTTTTGCCCGCCGGTCGCTTGAGGACGTTTGCTGAGCCCTTGCATAGATTTCTGGGCCTGGCGTCGGGACACAGTGATAAAGAAGCCACGGTGGCCACTGCCCTCAGCAGATGATCTTTGGGGTACGGCCAAATGGAAATTTAATGGTTGGAAGTGGGCGAGGGGACGTGTTTCTTGAGACAGCGCTTACACAGTAAGCAGAATTCTTCCCTGACTGCCAGATTATTTGGGGTGGTCCGGGGAGTGGGGCTGATGGAGGTTATGAAGATTTACCTTGGGGAGTCCAGAGTCTAGAAAGTGGAAACAAACCTTTGATGAATTCGTTGGCTACAATAATGAACATGAGAGGAAAAGGAGAAACGAAAGAAGAGGACGAAAAAGATTCTGAGAGAGATCGGGGAGGCGAAACCTAGGAAAGCCCAGGATCAAAAATGACAGCGAAAGCAGAAGAGAGAAGGCAGAACATAGAAAAGAAAAGGAAAGAAAGAATCCAATGAAGATGGGGCAGGGCAGTAAGAGCTGGAGTCTGGGTGTCCGTTCTTTCATTTTATTCCACAGGGAGTCTGCGGAGACTGCGTATTCGCTCCTGCTCACTGTGTGGGAAAACATCGATTTTGAGAGGTTAGGTAACTGCTCAAGGTCACGGAGTTAAGTGCCAGAGCCAGGATTCTTGCCGCCCGGTGACCGCGATCCGCTCGCTGGCAGGATGGTGTCGGCCGCCCGGGTAAAGGACATGCAGGGCGGGCTGAGCGAGGCCGCGAGCCGGGCGGGAGCCCCAGTGCCACGCGAGCGCAGCGGAGGAGGCTGGGCGGGGAGCGAGCGGCATTACCTCCCCTAGGAAGAGCGCTTTTCAGGGGCGCGGCCCGGGGGCCTCTCTGGACTTGCCCTCCACAGCTGGGGTCTGGGAAGAAGAGCGAGGGGCAAGAGACGCTGGGCTCCGACCAGGCGAGAGGCGCCCCATTCCTCCGCTCCCGGTCGCTCCCCGGATCTTCCCTCACCGCGCTCGGCTTTCCCAGTCATGTCATCGCTGGATGCCCCCCATATGGGGCCTGAACCTCCAGCTCCGCCGGGACCCACCAACGCTCCCCGAAGGCTGCGCGCGGGGGCTGCACTTGGTGGATGCCCGGCGGAGACAATGTTTCCCAGCGCCTGGGCTCAAGCTCTGCGGTGGAGGGTCCCTGTCAGTGAGACCAGACTCGCTCGAGGAGGCCGGGGGTATTTACTGACCTCTCCGTAACTTACATGAATATACACAAATACTTACACAAGACTAGAGAAGTGTGCACTTCTTAGGACGTACGAACAAAACGTTCACAAGGAAGAATGCCCACACAATCTATATTGTAAATCGATAGTTTCATATTATAAGCACTTTGTTCGATGAATAGTTCCTGACAATCCTTAGTGATTATTCAATGATTATTAATTAACGAGACACCTTTCACCTGCAAATGGCTTGTCTGCATTGTCTTTCTTCGCAGAGAACTGCGAATTAAAGTTTCTTTGTTAGGGAGAACAAAGAAGAATCCAAATTATTTTAAGGAGGCTTTAGCATTTGACTTGGCAAACTGTTTTGCTAAAGATCAACCTTCGCTCTTTGACTCGCCCCCTCTCCCTGTCACAGCCTGACTGCAGAATTGTCTTTGCAACAAGGCTAATGCTCCCGATAGGTTTGAGTGCCCCCACTTTTAGCCATTAGCGTTTAGAGTTAAGAAATTCAGAAGCCTCCTAACTTTTACTTTCACACTGGAGGTAAACGAAGCCCATCTTGCAAGTCTGTGCCAAAGCTTTGGACGGGACACCAGGTTCCCTCCCCCGTGCCCTGCGTGTCCTTTGTAGTGGTGGCCCGACTGCTCACAAGGTCTCCCTCACGTGGCCCCGCATTTCAAAGCTCATCCTCCCTCCTGGGAGCCCAGTAAAAACTCTCTTTTAGAAAGTTTGCCGAGTAGGCAATGCCTTCTTCCTTTTCATTTAAAAAATTATTTTCTTTTGCTGTCAGATTCATTCTGACATAGATCAGGGGTGGAGAAGTGTGTGGTATAGAATAGAGTCATTAGTAAATCCATCTCGTTTTTTGTTTCATTTGACAGCAACACATTAAATTAATCCCTGTCCAAAAGAATCACATTAAGGGAGCTGTCAATGCTAATCCCCAGCTCATTGTTGCTACCTAGCTCTGGGTTGATTTTAATAGGTCGGGCTGACATTTGTTTCTTCAGAAGCACACCAGTGACTTCATCCAGACCCAAATCTATTCTTATCAAAAAGTAGAGGCCCCTCACAAGTTTTCACAGACCCTAGTTTCTCTGGGCTTCTAGCCTGGGGTTTGGGTTATTGTTGGAGACGTTGATTCACTCTTACACCTTTAACCGAGTAAAGATGCTTATAATGATAAAAAGGAAGTAAGGTAGAATTCTCCCTAAGAAAAACAAAAAAGCTGATTGTTTTAAAATTTTAAAACAGGATGATGTATCTATTGTTTTTAGCATCCTGTATTAGCTACCACTGTAGTTGTCTATAAATCTGATTGTGTACAAACCAGATTTAAGATAAGAAAAATTTTTTAAAAATTAAATGTTTGAGTGGAGAATAGATTACATAGATTAATGAAAAGGGGAGAAGATTCAAAAATGAGAAAATCCAGAGAAATATAAAAATAAAAGATCTATAGAAAAGTTGGAGGAAAAAATAGGAAATTTACTGGTAAGGAAGAATAACCTCTAAGTAGTAATTTGGATAGAAAGAATTTAGGCAGTATGGAAACTAGGAAAAAATACATTACGATAAGATGAAAACATTAACCAACATTTAGAAATTATGATTATAAAATGTTTTCTTTGAATGTAATCTCTCTGCCTCTCTCTCCCTCATCTTCAGCATCCTCACCACCCACACTGATATAGATTCCAGCTTTGTGCTTCTGACATTTATGGATTCCAAATCTGACAATCATGTATTAGCTTTTGTCTGGGTGAATAAGAGAAAGCAGAGGACTGATCCAATCTTAAATTATATAATCGGTTTTTAAAATATGCTTCCCACCTGGTTATTCTTATTATTTTTTTTGGTAAATATTTGGCAAGATTTTAAAGATGAAATGGGAGTTAAAAATTTAGAAATAGACATCCATTATTTAACAAACTTATATTGAGTGTGTAAATACAGATTTGCTATATCCATATATACTAGAAAAGAAGTATGTATATTCTATTTTTACAATCATATTTTCTTTATTCATATTGTAAATATTTTTGTCAAGAGAAAGCTTTCCTTTGCCTCAATATTTTTTTTTCTCCTAAAAATCTGGATTTTCAAGTAAACTTAGCACAATTGTATCTCTTACACTCAGAATTTTAGTTATCTTAATTTAATTTTACTTTTATTGTAGTTTTCATTTCCTTTTGCTTCCTTTATATCCTCAGAGTTATCTCTGTACATAACCATTTAAAAGTTACTTTTCTAGAATCTCTCTGTAAACAGTTTTACTGAGCTATCTATTGAAAGTGATTTCATTTATTTGAATGATTGAACAACTGAGGTTCACTCTGAGAAAATGGGTTAGGTTTTGGTGGTCCAAAAAATAAAATGGCAAAGGATCAGTAAGAAAAGAACTATGCATGTATTCAAGGATCTCCAGACAAATGCCAGGAGTATTAGGAATAAGAATTTAAGTTCATATTGCATCAGTGGACTAAGACTTAGTAGACATTTTAGAAATTGGTAGGTTAGAGAAGACACAAAGAGAATGCTAAAACCCAGGGACTATGATCTTAACCATGCTTGCACTCAGCACAATGTCTTATACCCAGTAGGCACTCAGTAAATAAGCTACATCAACAATGAATGTGTGAGTAACATAGACATGGGGGAGGAGGCGCAGGTTGGAAAGAACACAGAGAAGAAACAGGAAAGAGAAGACCAGAGGAGGTGACAGAGTTGGATATTGTTAGTTGTAGAAGTGGGCATAATTGGTGGTGCCTTGCTAGGTGTAGTGACTGAGGAACTGTTTTTGTGGGAATTATGCAGATAGTAAAGCCAGTAAGCAATAATGCAGTAGATATACAAGTACTATATGAATACTTAATTCCATGTATCCACATGTACTGCTCATTGTATTTATGCTCAGATAAGACCTTAGCCTTCAAGTACTATGTATTTCAAAGGAAAACCGTATTCAAATGTAGTTAATTCACTGTGTAATGATGTTGTATAAGGAAATTACTTTCAGTGATTGAACTTCTGGTGTACATCATGGTTCTCTTGTGTGCAGTCAGGAAGAGCTCCTCCTTTTCTTCTCCTCAGATGGACAGAAGAGTCAAGGAATTGCCTAATTACAAACCATCAGTGGTGGATCCCAAGGCCACTGGTAGAGGTTGGGATGGGCCCTAGCGGGTGTTTTTGGTTGGTGGTGGTTGCAAGAACAGTGGGGTTATAGGGTGGGGAACTTTCTAGTAGAGTAAACCCTCCCCCCTTGTTCTCTAGAGCCTCAGGGCATTTCTTAATAGCTCTTCCCCTCCACAAATTCCCCCAGTGTTGTTTTCTTTACTGGCCCAAGGGTTGGTCCGCCTGCTTTCCTTGTTCACGTCTGTATCCTGTTGTTTTTTATTTCAGGTTGTCTTTATCCTATGGTGGAATAGAGCCAGTATTCACTGCTTTTTTCCTATTAGCCATCTGATCTTGAGGCAAACAGAGCATTTTTTATTTTTTAAAGGGTTATTTTTATTAGTATTAATGGGAAGGGAGGGGACAAACAGAAGTGAAAAAAGGTACTCCCATTTTTCTTTTTTTCTACACTTAGATCTTTATGGCAACACAAATATATAAAAGAGGACCTCGTTTAGAGTCCGAGTTTCAGAATCTACTTCTCTAGACATTTGTCATAGGAATTAGAGTACACGTCTAGGAAGAACAAATTCGGATAGGGGTGTGGGTACCACTGACAATATCACAGCTTGGACTGGGTGGGATAGGGACAGAGAAGAGGAAGTCAGCTCTGAGGCTTTACCTTCTACTCAGTTCTCACTTGCAGTTGCTTCAGAACACAGAGATTCCTCTCCTTCCCCTTCCTCCTTCCCCAGCAGGGGGCAGGGTGAGAAGTCAGAGGCAGGATTGTTTCCAAGTGTTGATAATTTCCTTTGAGCTCTTGATGACCTGTCATTACTGACCTGTGGCATATTTCTGTGACATTGTTTTCTGGGTTAGTAGGTCAGGCTGTGGAATATAAAGAAGACCCAAGGGAGAAAAAGGAGGTGTATGAACTTATATATTTTTAATTTTGTTCTATTGCTTCTATGCCTTTAGAAAAGACTGTAACCGACAAATACAGCCCATTTTCAAACTTAAATTATATCTGTACAATTTTGGTAGAAAAACCCCTGAGCAGGGTAGGTATGGTAACTTTTTTCCATGCCTGCCAGGGTACCAAGCACACTGAAGGAATTTAACAAATAATGATAATAATTTAAAGCAATGGGAGCATTGGGTGTATAGGGAGATAAGAAACTGAAAGACCAGGGCCCACTAATAATTAATAATGTCTCAGGAGGTGGTCCCACTGTTTTTGGACTTTAAATCCCCTTGTTCAATTTCTTTCTGCAGTGAATTCCACGCAAGAAAGAATAATCTTTAATTTGATACTTAGTCACTTCAGTGTCCTGTGCTGAGCTGGCTAAGATTGCATATTCTTATGAAAATATACGCATTCATAATCGGTCTGATAATGTTACACCCCAGGGCTTCTAAATGCAAAAGCAAGAGATCATATATTCAGATATGTGGCTTCAAAGTCATAGGAACATCTGAGAAGTTTGCGGTTCTCATTTTTTACTTTTTATTCTTGGAATCGAAAGGGAAACAACACCGTGAAAACTTCTAATTAAATACATAATAAAACAAGGCCCAGCACCCACAAGTTAAGGGTTTACCAGGAGTGAATTCTTGCCCCTTGTGTGATAGGCTGAAATGATAGACACTTTACTAAAAGACAAGATTATTAGAGTGTGCCTTTAAGATTTGATTACCAGTTATTTTGCTGTTTCTTGGGCTCACATTCTGAAGATGTGAAGTTTGCTTTTATTTGGGTTAAACTTTTCAGAGACCATAAGAGAGAGTACCCCAAGAAAAGACTGGAAAGACTGCGAAGTGTGTCTTTTGTGCCCATCCCTTCTTACAGTGTGTTCTTTATCCTATACCTGGTGCATCCCTTAGCACCTGCCTTGGGTTTGGTTTAGACTTTCCTTTTCCTTCCTGTATCAAAGTTTTTGATTTTTTACTTTTCTGAACTAACACCTTTATATTTTAGATTCTGTTTGCATAATATTTTTGAATTCTTTCTCTCTATATCCTTTTTGTCATGGTCTCATTTTGAGACTTCATCTCTTGTCTGAATTACTACAATAGCTTCTTGAGTGGTGCATTCAGTTTAGTCTCCTTGTAGTTCATCCCTTACCCAACCGTTAGAGTTTTGTTTTTTTTTCTTAAAACACGAGTTTCTCCTCTGATTAAAAATTTTGACACTCCATCTCTATATGCTATTGGATAAAAATCATACTCTTTAGCAGAGCATAAAAAGTACTTTGTCATCTTGGTCCCTGGCTGTCTTCCCAGCATCATCAATTGCCTTCTGGCCAAGGATCTTTATACATGGATCTTTATATGAGCTGCTTTGTTCCATTCCTACCTTTGAACATTGACAATGTATTTGCTTGGATTGCATTTTTCCATTTATTTCCCTGGAAGGTGCCTACCTTTCCTTCAAGGCTCAACTTGAAACTACCTTTATTCTATTCCTTTTAAGAGAATCTGTCTTAGGACTAAGATAAGATTAGTCAGAATCTTTTCTCAAGGAATTGATATGGGGATAGAGAGAGAGTGAATTAGTTGGCTGTGGGTATTGGATGAATAAGGTCTTAGGGTCTCAATAGTTAATGTGGTCATATATGTAAGCTAAGAGAGTTGATCTGTAGGAAAAGGTGGGAAAAATGGGACAAATAGCAAGAAAAAACATGAGAGATAAACTAAGAAAGAGAGAATGAGAGGAGAGCTATTTTGGTTCTCACTGGCTTATCAATTCCTGTTGGGGTCCCTCTCGAGACCACAGTTGCTTTTTAGATACTCTTAACTCTTTATGCTAATATCTTATTTATTTAACTTGCTCAATTGAATTTCTGTTTCTTGTTATCAAATGATTCCTTATTAAGACTTATTTGGTACATGCAATAAAGTGATTGTATATATGTTCCTCTTTCCCACCACTAGAGTCCCTGAGGGTAGGGACACTTTTATTTATCTTGAGAGTCCCAGCAATTAGTCTAGCTGTGGTGGACTGACAATATATATTTGAATGAATGAAAATCCACCTCATTTTTTTCAATGCCTTTTCTAACAAAGAGCTTATGAAATTACAAAGTTGATGTTGCTATTATAGTGGGTGATAAGATGTTAGGTTTTCTAGTAACATATTTGTATTTTAATAAGGGCTTTGTGGAATCAGTCCTTTGAGGTACAGTAAAAGCCATAAAAGCAGGAATTTATCAGTATTGAATTTCATGGGAAGGTATTTTAAGACTCTTTCAGTGACTCTGAAATTCTAACATAACTTTCTTCAGGGCTAACGGGTATAGGGCCAGCAGCAGGAAGAACTTTTTAAGGAGCAGAAGGATTCCTTCCCTGCAGGGACTGATGTGGTAGGATGCAGGACTGGGATTTTACTGCCCAGAGCTGCATCTATTTCTTTACAGATAGTTTTATGTAAGTACCGGTCATACAGGAAAAACAGAAATATTCTCAGTGAAACCAATCAAAACACCAAGTTACTTGAGGTGATATCACTGTGGGAGAGTTCACTTTGTGAATCAGTGTATTGCTCCTTTAATATTATTGTCTCTAATAATACACTCTCTTGCACTTTCTCTGTTGATATTAGTGATCAAATGGCACTTAACAGACGTCAAATAAATACTTTTCTTCTATGGCTTTAATTAAAGAGGGTGTTGTCATATTATAGTTGAGATTTCACTACAGGAAAATCAAATAGGACAGACCATTAAAATTAGCCTGAGATGAATGTTTCCCTCCTCCTAATTTAACTTTTCAAAATTTTTAGATCTTTTTTAATCATGAGGTATACATTTTTACTTTCTTAATAGTATTATATTAGTAAGCTTCCCCTTTTTTTGATTACAGCAAGATTCTCCCCGCCCCCCTTATTTTGGTTGGTTAAACTAGGACAGGGAAACTCATTTCTTAAACAGCCATCTTCATGAACTGGCATTTTTTGTGGAGGCAGATACCTTTGAGAACATCAGCCTCACCAGACTGTTTAAGGTGAGGCCTCTTCTGGACAAAACTTAAACAGGGAATGGATCCTTCTTAGTACTATTTCTGGTAAACGAACTAGGCATTATAGGCTAGCTTAATAAATCTTACTCGAGGTTTAAAGTGATGTGCCTTATAATGTTAAATATAATTATAGTAGGATAGAGGTACAGCTTATGTGTGTTATTGGACAAATACGTGAACTTACGGATGCTTCATAGAATCTGTGCTTATTTATTCCTCCATTGCGAAAATATTACTCAGCTCTAATAAAATGTATGTGAACTATCCTCCAGAGAATCTAAGACTGTAAATGGAGGTTAAACAGCTGCACAGAATGCCATTATTTTAAAATATAGCTGGTAATCAAAGTTAGAAAGCAAAAAGACCTCTTTAACTTCGAAGGTAGCCAATTAAGTTGCAAACACTATTGATAATAGTTGCTTCATTCAGAGCCTTATTATATAAAACGTCATGCTGTCTTGAAACTGAAGAGGTTCCAAGCAGTTGTCTCCATAATCCATTAATGGAAAAATCATAAATGTAACAGCTATTTCCCTATACGATCGCTTTTACAATTTCTTGTTCTCGGCAGGATACTCATTTTTTGTGTGTTTCTTTTTGTTTGTTTTGTTTTTTCTTTGTTTGTTTGTTTTTTAGCTCATTGCAACAACCAAGCAATTATAGTGTGATTCATATTTAAGATTAAATTTGACATATCTACTGAAGTATATAAAAGTATTTTTCATAATTGTGAACTATGTTTATATGATTAATCAAATTTTTAAGTAAGTAGTATTGATTGCAATATATGCTTTTTAAGTAATATCTATTTGGCCTAAATTTTATGTTTTATCAATCAATGATTTATAGTAAAGAATGCAATTAATTTAAAGATGAACATAAATAGTAAAAGATTCAAATTGGAAAAACTACTCTGTATGATGGAGAAGCGATAAGAAACAATTCTCTTGTGGTGTATTTTATTCAAATCTTAAAAAATTTCTGTCATCCTCCAGAAGCTATTTCTGGCTAAGTACTTTCAAATGTTAGAAATGATCTAAATGAAGGTGTTAGTACTTCTCGGGTTTGATATTGTCATTCCGCAGATATCACCAGTGACAGAGGACTCTTACAAATCTATTTTTTTCTTCCTTATATCTAAGAAGTTCAGTTAATATTCGTTTAGGTGTGATTGTTCACCAGGCTGGGATTGGAGACTGGCCAGATTTGGGGGGAACTCTGATTTAACAGTTGAGTTTAAGGAGGGGGGAGAAGCTCTCTTACTTCTTGCTCATTCCCTGTCCCCCTAATATCTAGTGGAGAGAAGAGGGAATGAAAACAGGTAGGGAAGAGGAGAACTGAAGGAGAGTGAGGGTAAGTAAGATCCAGAGAAATTCTCATGCATTTTAAACAAGTGAAATAAAAGTAGATCCCCATATGTAAGTTCAAACTCTTCTTATTTAAAAATAAAAAGGCCATCAAATTATGTTGTCTTAATCAAAGCTAATAGCACTTTATAGTATTTTAGACTATATTTATAAAACATTCAAATATTTTTTCTTTCCATTTGTAACCTATATAGTTTAACAAAAACACTCATGTTTTACATGATCTTAGAGGCCATCTAATTCATTCTTCTAATTGTACTGGAGAAAAACTGAATATTCTACATTATAATGAGGGTGATTATATGCTTTATTGTTCAAATTTAGACACTGAGAATAAAATGGGTTGCTATTAATAATTATCCCAGGACAACATGGTTAAACTGGGAAAATAGGATTTATGACCACCTGAATTATAAAAAATAGAAACTAAAATTATCAGGTAGTTGAGTCTTTAAAATTAATTTGCTTTTTTAGTCTTCTGCAGTAATGACAGAGGGAAAAAGTTAAATTGCCCATTGTAATGATAACTAATTTTTTTAAATTACTTTTTATTGTCCAGGCATTATTCTGAGCATTTAATTTTTAAAAACATAATTAATCCTTATGATAACTTTATGAAGTTGCTACTCTTGCCCTTATTTTATAGATGAGGAAACTGAGGTCTAGAGAGGTTAAATTAATTGTTCAAAGTCACAAAGCTAGTAAGTAAAAGAGCTGAGATTCAAACCAGATGTTTTAGTTCCAGAATCTGTGTCTTAATCACTACCTTATTCTGCCTCTTCTGCATCCAGCATTGATGGTTGTGGAACCGGGTCTAGAACAGCAGTAATATTTGAAGGACTCAGCAGATCTCAGAGGTTTGCAATCCTAGAGGCCATAAAATATTGTAATTCCAGAATAGAACGTTGTGAAGTAGATACTCAGAGACCAACACAAAATATCTGGTATTGTAAATCAGAAATTAAAGAATAAATCTGTGGTTATGGATGACCCTCAATGTGCTTCCTACAGTTTGGGTCTTATATTTGACTCTAAGGAATGATAACATGTAGTGAGCCCAGGGCAAGCAGTCAGAGGCAAAAGGAGCATCTGACTGAGGTGAGGAGTAAAGGTAGGTGATGGAAGTTTCCGACCATTCTTCATTTGATCTATACATGAGCTATATATACCTTCTGACCTTCAGTTTTTGTTGGCAGGAGGGAAAGCCTTGTTTCTGCTTCCCGGGAATAAAACTATGAAAGGGAGCTGTTGGAAACAGGGACAGAGGGAGGTTTTCTAGTCAATACACTGTGGCTCCTTGGCACAGCCTCCAATTCTGGCTACCATTAAACTGCTGGAGACCTCAACAGAGGTTCCATTCTGCTGAGGCTTTGTTGAGAAATCACAGAAGAACTATGAGACTGATTATTTCTTGAGTTTTAGCTCTCTTTATAGTGAGAAATTATTATATTCAAGAACTGAGAGCAATACTGCCAGTTCTAATGTGAGTTGTGTTAGTCTGTTAGGCAGTTATTTTTATCTTTATCAACCAAGACATTTCTAGTTATAATCATTAATTGTTAAATTAATTTGGTGCAAACATACATTTATTGCATATACTTTTATGACCTTTGCTATACTGTGTTTAAGTTTTCCTTTAAGAATATGAGAACATACTCATTCACCTGGGGCTCAGTTGTTTGTGTTCATTAAACCTGCAAACTCAGTTCTTGATTGTGTTGGTCAATCTTATTGAATAGTGGTAGCATGAGGAAGAAATAATTCTTGTCTTCAATGCATAGAGCTAGAAACATATGCTTAAAAGTAAAACAAAAGAAAAGATAAACAATTAATCAAAAGCAATATAAATAATGGGAAATGATAATAGAAATTATTTACATTAATTCTCAGTGGTTATAGTTTAAAAGTGCATTTGCCAGATATTTTCTCCTACCCTAATTTGTTTAAATATTATCAACTATTTTTGGAAAATAGTCAAATACAGTTTTAAAATCTAAAATAAAAAATTATATTATCTTAAAAAAGCTAAATAACACCTTATAATTTTAGATTATACTTACAACATAAATTATATATATATATGTTTCCATATGTACTAAAAAAAACCCCTCTAGTTTTAAATTAGAAAGGAGATCAGAGGTCATCTAATTCACTCTTTTCTTTTACAGGGTGAGCAATCAAGAATCAGAATCTTTCATGGCTTGTTTGAGTTTACTTGGGAGTACAAACAGAACTGGAATCCAGATTTCCTGTCCCTTAGCCTGCAGCCTTTTCAATACTCGGTATTCACTTAGAATAAAAAAATTAAAATCATATTTTCGAATACAGAATGTACTCTATAAAAATAGTGCTGAAAGATAAAGCCAGAAATCTAACTCAAGAAAATGTAATTTTTTTCTCTAATAAAATAACACATTCCTGTGATGCGCACAAAGCACCCGCCAAAATCAGCAAACTGCACAAATAATTCAAAATACTAATCTTGCTTTTATTACTGTCTTTGTGCAGTATTTGGTACGTCATTTCACCTCAATGATAGTTATTCCATGTATATATAATAGAATAAAATAATGTCTTTCTAAGGCAGGGAAAGGGCTGGTTTATTTTTTATTTTTTATTTTTCTAATGCATCAAACAATTGAAAGGGACTTGAAAATTTCATGTAACAGACTTATCATCACATTTTGAAAAGAAGCAAATTATCTAAAGTACTAACAATGGTTAAACAAGGCAGAAAATCTTTAAGCATGATATTTTCTGTTTATACCTTTGATTTCAATTCTACTCTTCTAGAAAGAATTAAATATATTTTCTGTATATATGTTTTTCTATCTTGACCAAATTCTTATTAGAAATATTGTATTGTAAAACTGCAATAACTTTCCTAGAGTTAGTAAGCCAAGCTAAATCTATTTAAGCCATTTCTCCCTAAATCCCAGCCTTAGCTCAATGGGCTCTTGGTATTGGTCACATTAACTGGGTAATTACTCCATTACTTTCTGATATTACAGCTGAACCAAAAATAAGAGACCATGAACATTGAGGGTAAATTGTAAACCAAGAGCATAGTCATTTAACTTTTTTTGTGTGTGTACTTTCATTTCAGGTTAGAGAAATAAAAATGAAGGAAGAATCAAAATAATCTATTTTGGAGTAATATATTTCTTAAATTAAATATTTAAATTGTAATATTCGAATAGGCATAATACAATCTATAATTCAAGTTCAGCACATGTAAGTCTTTACAGACAGCATTAAAAATATTTAGTGCTTTTTAAAAATAGGAGCTAACACTTAAATCTCTTTGACAAAGGTTTGTTTGCTGTACTTCATTTGCATCGTCTATCAGACAGAACAGATAAAAGGGATATTCTTCTTGTAATTTATTAAAGATATTCCCATTTTAATCTTGTAGATAAAGGATCGAGTCAAAGAAATACCTTTTAAATAGAAGTATTCCTTGCAGTTAATATGTTGATACTTCTTTTATGGTTCTGATTATATTTTTATTTTAACCATAAGAGGGCACATTAGCTCAAGAAAAATTAAAGAAAAAGCACAAAAACAAAAAGGATATAGGCTTGGAAGTGGTAGGCAGAAATAATTTGTATATTTAATATGCTTATTTTCACTCATTTCATTGTCATTTGCAATATAATTTCAGATTTTTTTTTTAAATCGAAAAAGAATCTAAGTATATATAGTTTTATGTAAAAAATAACTCTCCACTTTTTATTGCTGGCTACTAATCCTAAGAGAATGAGGTTGGCTTAGTTGAATTTGATGAGGCTGACTAATATGTGACCAAGGAGGATATAATAAATCATGGCATTTGAAGAACATCCTGAGTTCAAAGGTATGATTGATAAGTTATTATGAAGTAAGTAAATGCCGGTCCCTTGTCTGGTAGTTAATAAAAAAAAAAGGCACCTATGTGTGAGTGAATGCAGCTCAGCAACTATCTATACAGCAAGTATTTATAACCTTTAAAATTTGGTACAAATTACGGAGAGAACAATAGATGGCCCCAGAGTGAACACAAGGCTTTATTTCACTAGTAAGACTTGACTGAGGTCATAAACTGCAAGAGGGCAGGCAGCTCAAGTGGCTTATGAATGACTGCCGAGTCTCAGAATGAGTTCATTTGTTTTCAATCTATGGCAAACTGTTATTATTTCTATGTTCAGTCTTTTGCTCTAAAGACTGAAGGTTTTTAATCTGTAAAGACTGAATTAGTTACTAGCTAGTATTTAGCAATAATCCCTTTATGCTGTTAAGTTAAAAGAATACTTTAAATAATTAACTAACTTGTTTGATAAAATTAAATGAGGACTTACTAAGTTTCAAGTTCTGGACTGAGTGCTAGGGAGTAAAGACAGATTAATACATTGTCCCTGGCTTGAAAATACAAAATTTTAAATTGCCCTGTGATTTATAGAGAAATAAATCAGCAAATAACTATAGTAGATGATAACTTTATATATTAATGGGAGAATAGGAGATTTATCCGACAACCTATTACAAAAAAATTTTACTTTGTTTTTTTAAGGAAACCGAGGGGTTAGGCAAAATCACTAGTATATAGTATCTCCAATTTAAGACCGCAGAACTGCTCTGGTAATATTTTTTTTTCTGAGAGTCAATTATATAATAAATTGTAGTAATTAGTAGCATAAAACAAGGTAATAATGTAATTAAAACCAAAATATTTACTTGCTATGGAAGATACTTTTATGCATCTTAATTCTACTCCTTGCAAGCTAATAATACTCTATAGGAATTTCTGTGTGGCTTTTACATCTGGTGGTTATGGAATTAGCATGTACAAAGAGAGCTCAGAATTATGCTTTAATTATGATTTGAATGATGATTTGAGTCTGAGCATGAGTTGTCAACAGAATTGTGAGCTGGGGGAAAAAGAGATAAGGGCTGTTAGTGGGATAAAAAGTATATTTGCAGTCACTTACTTTAAAGTGCCTTTTGTTTTAAAAGAAGTAATTAATGTTAGGAATTAATTGATTCAGATTCTTGATTTTAAAGTTATCACTTGGTTGCTAAGATGAAGCCTTTTCAAAATTGCTACACGATATGCAATGACAGGAACATTTCAGTTGAAAGGTAGAAAACATAATTGAAAAGCTAGCTTTTGAGTGCCTGCTTATCACCCTAATTGATAGCAGATGAGCCTGAGGAACTAAATGCTGTAGTTCAATAAAAAATATATTTAGCTGGATTTTACATTATAATGCATGGCTTCCTCTAAGAGCTAAATATTATTACTGATATTTTGATACAGTAGTAGGCTCTAAGTGGAGCCTGGTCAGTATGCATTAACTATTATAAAGCAACCATTACGTTACAATTATATGCAAACAATTAATCTAAATATAGTATCTAAAAATCATTTAAGGTTTGGATAACCAAAATAGTACATCCATAAAATTCATAAAATGCTGTCACAAGGAATGGTGTTTTAGATGTATATTTATTGACATTGAAAGCACATTTTCAAATAGGCTCTACAGTAGGAGGCCCACTGCTGTAAGAAAAAAACAATATATATAAAAATGGGAACAATTGGAAAGGACAAATCATAACAGCGGTCATCTTAGCTAGTGGAATTATGAGGATTTAAATTTTTGATAGGCATATCTGTGTTTTCCTAATTTTTCTACAGCAGATATATTTAATTATGGAATAAACAGGACGTATTAGTATTCCAGTTTGCCTAATGGTTAGCAGGGAGATATTCGTATGACTTTAGGATACATCTGTGTACTTTTGATAATATTTAGATGGTCCTAACATATGTCTACAATTCCTATCTACTCATTTGTTCTGTTTTTGTATTTACCATTTTATTATAACAAGCATTAAAATTTAGCGAAATATAGCATAGATAATACCAAATTTGTCTCATACAAATGAGAAGCTACAGTGAATTCAGAAATAGAAAAAAAGTACAGTTGAACAATTGATTTGAATTTTAACTTTGCAACTATAGATGTAAGTATTTAAGATAATCTGAAGGAATTATGTATAGGATGTGACCTGGGTGTATAGTAAGAATGAAATAAAGGAAATAGATCCAAATTACACCACATTTTGAGTCTGCACATAGGGAGACATATGATATAGCTATTGGTAATGATTGGTAAAACCAATCACTCAGGGCAAAAGGTATGACTTTCCTTTAAAGAAAGATGGTGGGTCATTTAACACCCTGGCTGCTTATTTCTATAAAGTTGTATCTCTTTGAGTGAGGAGAAAACATGGTCTCACTGATCTTCTCAAAGAGGGTTTATTTTCTTATTGCTATTTAAAAGAGTAGCTTTTAGCTTACGGCACTGTAAATCAGACATCACATCAGTGTGAACAGTCGAACCACACATACAAAAATCAAATGAGATGGGTAGATTTGAGTGTAAGTTAAGCAGGAATTTCCATTTATAGGAAGAGTGGAAATGGCCTCTAAATTATTTACTTGAAAACACAGAGAGAGAGAGAGAGAGAGAGAGAGAGAGAGAGAGAGAGAGAGAAAGAGAGAGAGAGAGAGAGAGAGAGAGAGAGAGAACAGGTATAAGAGAGGTGCATGTTGTTAACGTGCTTTTGGGCATCTCTACTCTAGGTCAAATAGGATCAAGCTATAAAAGAAAAATATTGCTTTGCTAGTTGGATTAGTACCTAACCACGAGGTAAGTATTTATTGAGTTGTTGCAAGTGAATGTTATAAAATCAAAGCTTAAGGGAGGAAATTATGTTTCTGGGGACACAGTATTAAGCTTCTTTCTTCTCTTTCTGATTAAATGAGGTACTCTAGTGGGAGTTTTATTTTTTCTGCTTCATAGGCTGTCTTTGTTCTGACATGTAGAAAACAGCTTTTAACTACAAGTAAATAATCAATTTTCTGTTATAATTTTATTAACAGGAAGTAATTAATCCGTCTCACAATTATATTTAGAATGTTGGTTTAAATACCTAGCTGTAATTTTTTTCAGCCCAAATGAAAATTTGTAAACTAACCATGTTTCATATTGGTCCTTTAACCGATGAACTGATTTTCTTGAGAGAGAAAGCTTAGAAAAATTTCTAATTAGTGCTTAGAACTGATTTTCTGTGGCTCACTGCTTCATGTATTTTACTTCTTCAAATTATGCTGTAGGAAGTGTCTTTAGAGGTTGGTGTTTTCTATTGATCTCTACAATTGTTCTCAGTAATTTAGAAGTTAACCGTGCAGTGATTTTTCACAAATGCACTGGAGTCTTGAGTCAGCACACACTTTTCTCCACTAAGCCAGGGGGCAAAGATCCTTGTAGCCCCTCATCAGCTCCAAAAATAAGAGTAGGACACAAGGACTCCAGCTGTCAGTTCATTTCCTGTGTGTAACTCTCCCATTCTTGCAGCCTATAGTCTATGCCTTAAATGCCTCTTCCTTTATAAACTGAGAAGGGATTTGTGCAGCATAATCTTACCTTAGAAATTAAAGATCATTAATTAGAAAGGTGCTTCTGGGCAACAGGAAATTTTTCATTGGAAAGGCTTCAAATCTAAGAAAGTAATTAATTTCTCTATGGAAGAGGATCACATTTTTTTCTTCTGATATACTTCAGTATCGCAATTGAATGGTTTAAGGCACAACAGAAGGAATATGACTCCTCTGTCATTAACCCTCACAGTTTGGCTCCCTCTTTTCTGTCACTTTTCCTCTTCCATTTCCACATTTGTTGTGCCTTCTAGGAGGGATTTGGAGGGACAGTTTATTTTATTTTGTTGAGGAAAAGTTAAGGAATATGCTTGAAGGGCTGTAACACAATAAGTATTTTTTAATGTGTGTATACTGTCAGAAGGAGTTTTTAAAATGAAGTTTTTGTTTATTAAAAAGAAAATGACAAATTAGGAAAAATGGTCACCTTTATTTGCCTTTCTTCATTCCATATTTGCACGTCTCTTTTTCTGAAGTGAAAACTCTGGCTTCTGGCAACATGAGCATATTTCCTCATTTGCTTATCCCTTCAATACACATAAAACAGTTTAAGAATGTGTACACTTTTACCACCACAAAAACAAACCTACTAAGATGAGTTTTAGATTTGTTTGCAATTCTTTTACTCGCTAGCTAGTATTCAAAAGTAACTTTGATTAGTTCTTTATTTCTCTCGATATGCTTATCTTATTTATTTAAAATATTGATTGAATCACTTGTTTCTGTTTGCATTTAATTTCATGGTTTCCCCCATCTTTGTTGATTTACTTTTATTTTTTGACTATATAGAACACTACCACGCTTCCAAAAGTATCCAAAAGGGTATACAGTCGTTTCCCCTTATCCAGAGAGGATATGTTCCAAGCCCCCCGGTGGATGCCTAAAACTGTGAATAATCTGGACCCTACATATACTATGCTTATGATACAGTTTAATTTATCAAGTAGGCCCAGTAAGAGATTAAGAGTAATCACTAATAATAAAATAGAACTATTATAACAATATATTGTAATAAATGTTATGTGATTCTGGTCTCTTCCTCTCTCAAAATATCTTATTGTACTTTGATGATGTGAGCTGATCAGTGCCTCCTTGATGAAATGAAGTGAGGTGAATGATGTAGGCATTGTGATGTGCTGTTAGGCTACTAGTCACTTTCCAATGTATGAGGATCATCTGCTTTGGGTAATCCCGAATCATAGAGCCATGATGATGTAATTGGTTGGCTGTCAGGAGACGACAATGTCCATGGTTGGGGATCCTTGATAGCTGAAAGTTTTTTGTGAAAAACTTTTGGAAGAACATTGTAATCGGAAGCCGTCTCTTTCTTTTTAAATCATCAAAGTGTTAGCAGAGGTTGTAATCCTATGGTGATCATATGGGTGACTTTAATGCTACATTTCATCTGAGGATCGTATTACATAATTTTGTCCTTTAATGTCTGTGAAATTCAAAACACTTTGGCAAATTTCAATAATGTCCACATTGCTAGTTCTGTTTCAATTTCTTCTTCTTCCTCTGTAGATGACGTAACTAGTTCTACTTCCTTTGTTAACACTCTCGATGACCTTCAATATGTTCTTTCATTTCTTCATTAAGCGTGTGGGCAAATCTTTCTCTGCCAACTTGTCTTGCTGTGCGAATGATTTTCCTAACTTCTCCGTGATACTTGGGAAGCCTTTAAAATCATTCATGACTTCACTCCATAAGTTCCTCCAGCAGGCATTTACAGTTTCTGTTTTAAATTCATCCACTGCAGCTTTAATGAATGTTATTGCATTAGGATTAGTGAGTGATTTTCTGTGCTGCATTATGTGCAGATTAGAGTCTGCATCAATTACTGGCCAAATGTGATCAGATACCTGACAGGTGTATGTGGCATTGAGAAACCAAATGATGCCCTGGCCGAGGGGCTGAAGCATTGAGGTTGTATCTGGGGGTAAAAATACAACCCCAACATTTTCATTGTCATAGCAAACAGATTAAGGATGGTCAGGTGCATTGCCTATTAGTAATAATACCTTAAATTCCAACGCTTCTTCTTCAAAGTACTTTTTCACTTTTGGGATGAAGCATTGGTAGAAGTGTTTCATAAACAAGGTGGGTGTCACTCACACTTTCCAATTTGTTGCTAGAACGTAGGCAGATAATTTTTTTCTTTGAGAGTATTATTAGTTTTTCTCTCAGTATACCATGCTGGTTTTATCATATGCCCTGAAGCATTGCCACATAGTACCAAAATTAATTTTTTCTTTCATATTTTATGCCTTCATGCTCTATGTGGTCCATTACAACTCTCTAGAGAAGAAGTTTGTGTTGAGAAAAATTGAGACCCTTTTATTGCTTCCTACCTCCACCCACCATGTTGATACTTGCCTCCATCTTTACTCAATTCTTACTCTCATTCCTTTATTCTCATAACATAAGAATTCTCTCATCCTTCTTCTCAAGGCCAATTCTTTCCAATTGGACCCTGATACAGCTCTCTCTGCATCCCTAGAACCTTCTTCTCTGTCTTTCATTCTCTATCCTGTATCTTATACATCTACTGTATTTCAAATCCTTGACTTATAATGGCTACTGCCCTTTAGGCTACTCAAATTTTTATTATCCTTAAAAATTCTTAAAGTAAATTCTTCCCTCATGTCATACTGCAGCTACTATACAATCTGTTTTGTTTCCTTTTTGTTTAAACTTCTCACAAGAGCACCTAGTTGCTGCCATTAACTCCTCTTTTCCATTTACGACTTTATGCTCCTGTGTCTCCAGCACTTATCAAAACGTCTCTCCCTAATGTCACCCATAACTTCCTAATCTCCAATTCTAACAATACTTTCAGTCCTTATATCACTGGAATTCTATGGTTCCTTGGCTTCAGTGCCACACTCTAGTCCTTCTTCTGGGTTTTTGACTGGGCCCCCCTGGTTTCTCCTATGAACTTTATTCAGGGCAGTGACCAGAAAGATGTAACCTCAATATTTACTAATGTTGAATCTTAATCTTAATCTTTACTAATCTTAATATTTGCTAATCTTAATATTTACTAATTAATTTTTAATAATATTTACTAATTTTTGCCTAGCTTACTGCCTGGAATGAAGCAGAAGCTCACCATTTTCAAAAACCCTGCATAAGTGAAATAAAACCTATCTCCAAGCTCTGACCTTCAATTTGTGACCTGCTATAACTAGGCCCAGCTAGAGCTGTAGGCCCCAACTATTTTGTAGTCTCATCATTCATTCAACAGACATTTAAAATGGGAAGATTTCACAGATAAATCTGGATATCTTCCTTCTCTTGCTTAATGTGAAGCTGTGGCAACACTGAGTAGGCATTTCTTTAGAGCAACCCATTGTGGAATTTAGTAGCTACTACTCTAACGAACTAGTGTGTGCTCTCCAGCTTGATTTGATTAATTAATTTACCTTGCCTGCCTGAGACATCTTAATTTGGCTTTCTTATTTCAAACTGTTATCTACACCCAAACCTTACCTTATCCCAAGTAGGTAATGATGGCCCTGGGAAGATATCTAGTTAGGAATAAGGGACTTGGTGTCTTGAACACATTTATTCCCAAAATTAGATCTTCCACATATGTTTATTGGTTGACTTAGCAAGCAATTTATACAAGTGTAAAATCTTGCAAAGCCCTAGTTTCCACATCTGAAAAAAGGAGGGCTTTGCATTAGATAGCCAGTGAATTCTCCTTCAGGTTTTCAGTCCTGTATATCTTTTCTTTCTGATTCTGATACTATGTCTAGATTTATATAACTGCCTCCAAACTGGTGTTCCAGCTTTCAGTGTCATTCCCATTGAACTCCATGATTTAATTGTCATCAAAGCTTTCTTAAACGTTAATCTTTTATGTTATATTTTTGTTCAAAACTAGCCTAATAGCGCCCTTTTGCCTACTGCATCAAGACTGACTTCTTTGTCAAGTTATCAAGATTCTACAGAATGATTTCTACCTAGCTAAGCTTATCTTTCGTTACCTTCTAACATCATCCCTTATCTTTAGTCAGTCTAGACTTCTGACTGATTTCTTCAAAGAATTTGATCATGACTTTTTTTTCCCTGCCTGAAAATCCAGCACACTTCTCTCTGAATCTTATCTTTCAAAAATCAACTCAAGTCCTCTCCTCCAGGGAGATTATATTGAACTGTCCCATTCCTTAGTGTGCTCCTTTCCTTTGGTTTCCAAGAACATTTGTATTCTGTGGCACAATTTAACTATCCATAGATTTCATTTTCGATTGATTTTTGTGTGGGGACCATCTTCTGTATCTGCGACAGCCTAACAGAGTATGAAGCCTAACACATCACAAACGCGTGTTTGTTTATTACTTCTCAGGAGCAAACACATTTCTCAGAATAAGGGACAGACTATAACCTCAATGAAATAGCAAAACAAAATCACAAAGGCATTGCTCAGTTGGAGGGATAGCTTGTAAGATGATTAAAAGATCATACACTGGAATGGACATGGGTAATTGAAGAGCCTAACTAGTCTATTAAATAGAAAATTAACTCTTGAATTATTTTTGGTGTATTTACACGCAGTTAGCAATTTGGGAATTATGAGTTTAGGTATCATCATTAGAAATCGTACATTTAGGAAGTGAATTGTCTATGTTATCATAAAAGCATCTTGGTTATAAGGATGTTAATTTTAGCTACTGGAGAAATTTAATGCAATTTCAAGTTATTTAAATTGTTTTAATAGTTCAAAGTTAAAATAGGTTTCATGAATTTTATGAAGAAAGCAGCCACAAAATAAGCCATAGAGTACTTGATTATGCCTCCAGGTAATATTTAGCTGGGTTTCAGAATTTGAATGTCTCTTTGGACTTCATAATTTATTTCTATTATATTAGATTTCAAAATAAAAGAAAACTTATCTGCCACACCCTCATCTTTTCTCCATATCTGTCATCAAACACTTACTTACCTGGTGTTGCAATTATTATTTAGTACTTTCATATATTACAAAAGTAATTTTAATTATTATGAACTAATTTTAATTATTATGACAAATGTGTTGCAGAAATATTGTGTGATTCTATATGAATTTCTAAATGACTTTTTTCTGTTATCTTTGGATTTTTGGCTATCTCCTACTTATAAGAAAGTTAATTTTGCCACACCACTGCCTTCAAAAAGTTTAAAGTCTCCCAGTTTGACAATGCACCACAGAACAAAGACAGGCCAATCTACAATCAGAATTTAAATATAAACCCTCATGGGTCTAACACAGAATACTAAAGAGAATCATGATTTACATTTTATGTTCTCTGAGGTCGAACAAGTGTCTACACTCCCGAGAGCTGGATGTCAGTAGGCTTTAACACAGCGATTCTCAGTGTAGCAAAAGTGGTGGAAAACCATATTAAGGACTGAAAAACTGATGGGAACAAAGCTGTCTCCTAAAACACAGGAGACCGAGAGTATATGAAGTATGGCAGAGACCTTGTGGTTTCCATCTGTTTAAGAACAACTTGGGCAAACATTTCAGTTAGTTTCTATTCCCTGACCTCATCCTGCTGGAGTTTTCTTACTATTAACTGCCTCTGCATTATGTATTTTATTAACTGAGTGCAATCTGCTTTTCTGTGATTTTTATGCCACTTGTCATATACAGTAGTTCCTACTTAGCCACAGAGGATATGTTTCAAGATTCCCCCAGTGGATACCTGAAACTGCGGATGATTCTGGACTCTATATGTACTACATTTTTTCCTATACATAAATACCTATGATAAAGTTTAGGCACAGTAAGAGATTAAGAACAATAATTGATAATAAAATAGAACATTATAACAATATATTGTTATAAAAGTTATGCAAATGTGATCTTTTTCTCAAAATATTTTATCGTACTGTACTCATTCTGCTTTTTCTTGTGATGATATGAAATGATACAATGCCTACGTGATGAGATAAAGTGAAGTGCTGAAAATGGCACACAATTTAAAATTTATGAATCGTTAATTTTTGGAATTTTTTGTTTAATATTTTCAGACTGTGGTTGACTGTGGGTAACTGAAACCAGGGAAAGTAAAACTATGGATAAAGGGGGCCTTTTGTAATGATAATGGCACCATCACATGATTTATGTTTTAGAACTTACAAAGCAGTTTTATAGACATTATTGCATGCAATCCTTAAGACAAGCCTGTGATGTAGGTAGGGCAGAAGTTATTTTACTTATGAATAATTTGAAGCATAGAGCAGTTAGTTGATTTTTTTTAAAGATCACACAGCTGAATGGTGTTGGAACTGGAATCTAGGTCTCTTGACCCAGAATATAGAGATCTTTTTTATTATTATTAGTTTTCTATTAACTAGCTTGTTAATTATCACATTAATGGGTGATGTTTAATTAAAAAATGGTGATAAAGATGAGAAAAGATTCACTTCTGTGGAAGAATAAGGGTGAGGACTGTGTCTCTTTATGTTGCTTTTCTGATTTAATTGTAGAATTGAGGGATTCGGTAATCAGTAGAGCAATTAATATGTACATTTTTCATTATTATATAAAAAAGCCCTATAGTTACCAGAGCACTTGATTTATGGGTCCTTGGAGAAAAATACATCTTGTTTTCAAATAATTTCAGAAAGAAGGGCTCTAGTCTCTCTCCCTCAATATGACCTTTTCCAATATCTTAACTTCCCTCATCATGAAATATTTGTTTCTAACCTAAATCCTAACTGCTGTCATTTAAGCTTGAATCCTTTTGTTTAGTCAGTGCTAGTGGAAAACTTTTATTTATAGCTTTGGAAGGGTGCAGGAAATATATTTGAATGATTTCTGACTGCTGACAAGCCCTAATAACTGATAGTCCCAGGCATTGAAATGAATGTCCTTTGGCAGGATGGCTATTTTGAGGGGGAAAGACAGAAACTGGCAAAAACTTTTTTCATGCAGGTGTGATTTTGTGATGGAATTTTATGGCAGAAACCAATCAAATGTCCTTTATATTGTTTATGATGTTATCAGTTCCTAGGCTGAGATTTCTTTCTCATTATTCATGTTTATTTGGGTTAAAGCAAATTAAAAAATCGGTCAAAAATATTGTGATATAATTTTGATTTTGCATATGTAATCTGACACCTGAACGACTTCAGAGAAGTCAGCTTCTTTTATTTGTGCTATTTAGTTCTGTTCTGAAAAATGCTTTTGCTTTTTCAAAGGCAAATATTGTACTTGTCTGTGTGGCTGGAGCAATTTTGAACACTCTATCAGCACTTGATATTAATGGCAAACAAGAAAACCTCTGCATATTATAGTGATTTTTCTAGCCTCGAAGATTTTAAAGATGAGATTTTAAAACTTAGTCCACTTTGAGGAAAAAATTGTAGCTGAAGTTCTCAACTGTGGTATATATTGTTGCATTTCTTTGATATATAGATATATTTTCCGTCCATACAGTAAATGGGGTAACACTCATGGAAGAAGTTCATGTTTTTTTTCCTTTTGAAGTCTCAATATCTTATCATGCATGTAAGTGACAGAAAACAGGTGTCCCTTTTAGAAGGGTGTTAGAGCACCTGCCACTTTCACTTTTTTTTTTTTTTTTTTTTTGTGAGCAGTCACCTTTCCATGGCAATATGTGAACCTGGCCCTAATCAAATCTGATTGTCCCAGTTGTGAGTGTCAGATCAAAAGACCACATTTATAGGCTGACCAGTCTATTCCTTCCAAACTTTACCTCCCAATTTCCCTGTCCCTTAAACTTTATAATCAGCATGCACACACATGTCCCTCGCCCCATCTCTTTCTTTTTGTACATCTCCAGGGCTTCCTTATTATCTGTTTGTTTGTATCCCCATTTCTTGTTCTTACTACCCAGTGCTTGATTTTCTACTTTTCTTTGTGAATCTCATATTTGGTTCCTATTTCATCGATCTCCTTCCGCTCCTTTTCTTTGTTTTTCTCCCCTCTCTTTTTCTTAAGCCTCTTTTTCTTCATTGCAACCATATCCAAGTTTAAAATAAATAATTAGAAATCAGTATCTATGAATGTCAGTACAAGTTTTAATATTGTGAATGGACAGCATCGCTGCTTGGCATACACATAATAGATATGACTCCAACTTGAGTCATGGATACTTGAACCATGAATTCAAATCAATATTCCTTTTGTCCGTGTTTCTTATTGGTATGGATTGAATTGCATTCCCCTTTCCCCATCTGCCCAAATTGATATGTCAAAGCTCTAACCCCCAATGTGATCGTATTGGGAGACAGAGCCTGTAAAGAGGCCGCAAGTGTGAGGTCCTTATAAGAAGAGGCAGAGACACCTCGGGGAGAGACACCTGGCACACTTGCACAAAGAGAAAACGTTTTGTGAGGACACAGTGAGAAGGTGAGGACACTGCGAGCCAATGAGAGAGGACTCAGCAGAAACCATCCAGGCCGGCCCCCCGTTTTCGGACTTCTAGTCCCCAGAACTGTGAGAAAATAAATGTCTGATGTTTAAGCCACCCAGTCTGCAGTGCCTTGTTGTAGCAACACAAGGAGACTAATACCCTTATACATGGCTTGAGTTTCAAGACACGATTTTAGTGGCATTAGACTTGAACAACTCAAAATGATGTACTTAATTCCAATCAGTATCAATGTCAATACCTGATCTATTAAATTCTGTTTTTGACACCCGGAGGCTGTAAGTTAAACACTGGTTTTAGTGGGGATGTGATCAGACCTTAGTGGCCTGTGTTTGTTTCTCAGTTATGCAAGATAAATAAGTTCCAGAAATCTGCTGTACAATAGTGTTGTCTATAATATAAATAACAATTGTGTTGTATGCTTAAAACCTATTAAGAGGATAGATCTCATATTAAGTATTTTTACCACAATAAAACAAAGCAAGCAAGCCTCTCCTTTCCCCTTCCCCAAACATCCCCCTCCCCCGCCCCCACCCCAGTGTCCCGCAGCTTGTTTGAAATATTAGGCAGGACACATTTGGGGTCCGCATTTATCCTGAGTACTCTGCGTCCTTAGATATAGAACATTAAAACATCTGATTTAGGACTAAAACTATAAAATTCATGACATAGTACCCTTATTTTAGAGGATATATGATGTAATATGACCTATTTAGCTTGGAGTTTCAAGATGGCGGTTGATGCTCATTTCATTAGTAATTTGTTTTTTGAAACTTGAATCTGTAACCTCTTTAATTTAGCTGATGCATGAAGAGCACATATTGAAAACTAGGTTCAGCTTTAAAAATGATAAAATTAACAATTAAAAAAATGAATTGTAAATTACATCTCACACAACTCAAATCAGAGGCACAGATAGTTAATGTAGGTATAAGTTTGATTATGGTACTTGGAAACAGGCAATAACTTTTGACTGTGCATCATGCACACATGCACAACTTTTTGTGTGTGTAGGATATGGCCTCTGGAAGGGTCCTCTGCAGGAGATAAGTTAGGGTTTAGTTAGGAAGGGATTTTTCTTAGGAAGCAGGGCTACTATAAGTATTATTGGAATAGGGGATTTCTTAGAGCAATTAGACCTGACACAAATATGGGAGGAACTGGGGAAGTAAGGTCCCAAAGAGGAGTTGGAGGATCTGAGAAAGAGTTACTAACAAGTTTAATGGAAGCACTGGCCAAGATGGACAGGTCAGAGCTTGCGAGGAAGTTTGCATTACCTGATCTGAGAAGCCAAGTTCATCTGGCTGCCAAAGTGGGACCATGGATAAGTCTTTGGGAAGCTTTTATCTCTGCATGGCTACTACATCTTAGGGTCCACAGATTAGCGGCTGGTGGTGTTCCTGGGACCACTGTTGATTAGCAGGACCATCAGCTGACAAGAAGAGCTAGACATAGAGCAGACAAATGTGAGGATGAGCTGGGTCCTAAAGGCTACCATGTGTGACTGTGACCACCTTCCAAGAGTAAAGGCTGCTCTGCTTCACTTCTATCTTCCAAGTCTTGTACAAGTTATTTGGCCAAGTTTAAATTGGACCAAGTTTACATAGCACAACATGGTACAACATAAGACTGTCAGTTTTTACAGGGGTCTGTAGGACAATAGAGTTATTTTTTTTGTAGGTTAGGACCAGCACCATTCTAGGAGTGTCATTCTAGTGTTGTTTGAAAGGTATTCCTACTGACAAATATCCCCCCCACCCCCGTTCACCCAATCTGTTTTCAGTGGTGTCCAGAGTTGTCACCATTCATCTCTATTTTGGGTTTTAAAGTATTATGTCTATAAAATTCCTAGTTTAAACTGCAAAATCTTCCTGGGAAGTTAATACCTTCAGTCTTGTTAGTTCATCATTTATATAAACCTTAATTTATCACTTTGCTTATCTAACATGTGAGAAGATTTGGGCAGAGAAGATGGCGAAAACTCCAGTGTTATCCTAGAAGGTTAGGATGAGTTGAGTATCTTGGTGGAAATCCCTAAATATAAAGGAGGTACATAAATGGAAGAAATGAGCAAA